>NC_143584.1:203230625-203382263 GCF_048544385.1 Mastigoproctus giganteus | reverse complement strand
TGCAACAGGATCTAGAAAATATGGACAGATGGGCTGAGAAGCGGCAATTGAAGTTTAACATTGACAAATGCAAAGTACTGGATATGGGTAAAAGTAACCCCAGAGGAACGTACTAACTGTGTGGTACTACACTTAGGGTGGAAGAAAATGAAAAAGACTTGGGAGTGATTGTGCGGTCAGATATGAGGTTTTCTGAGCAATGCAGACAGTCTTCCAGAGCAGGTCATGGGGTATTGTCAATGATATACAGGAATTTTGCTAACAGTGAAAAGGAGGTGATTATCCCTTCGTATAAAGCAATGGTCAGTTCAACCCATGAGTATTGCATATAGGTATGTAGGCCTCATTTTAGGAAGGATGTAGATTTGTTTGAGTGTGTACAGAGAAGGAGAACAAGATTGGTGAGGGGAATGAATGGATCCTCTTATGAAGAGAGGCTTAAGTTATGCAAATTAAGTTATGCAAACCTATACGCAATACTCATGGGGTGAACTGACCATTGCTTTATACGAAGGGATAATCACCTCCTTTTCACTGTTAGCAAAATTCCTGTATATCATTGACAATACCAGATATTGACTGGAATTTGTGGGTTGGTCACTCACACACTAGCAAGGCTTTTGTGGATTTATTGGATGATTGTTTTCTACACCAGCATGTTCGGGAGGCAACTAGAGGGAGTAATACTCTTGATCTGATTATCAGTAGTGATTCTTCATGCATTAGGAATCTCCAGATAAAGGAACCACTGGGTGGCAGTGATCACAGTGTGCTGAAGTGGGATTTACTCAAGGAGGTAACTACCATCAGAGGTAAAGGGAAGGGTTTTTGCTTTCGTAAAGGCGACTATGATGGTCTGAGACAGTATTTAAATTCTATACAGTGGGACCAACTGATGATGTTACCAACAGCAAATTCAAAATGGGAAGCATTCAAGGAACTAATCTTGGAAGCTACCAGGCTTTACATACCAACCAAGAAATATTGTTCAAGGTTCAGGCCTAAATGGTTGTCAGATGAACTAATGAGACATATGGCAGAGAAGAAAAATGCATGGGATACATACAAATTAATGGGTGACATGGAAGCCTATGATAGATATAAGTTGGTCTGTAACCAAGTCACAAAGGAGATTAGGCAGGCAAAGGCAGATTATGAGAAATCCTTGGCAAAGGATGCAAAGAAAAACAGAAAAGAGTTCTTTACCTATTTAAACTCAAGAAGGAAAGGGATGAATCAGATTGGTCCACTGGATGTTGATGGTTCAACAGTTGAGGATCCAGCTCAGGTGGCTAACAATCTAAACGAGTATTTTGCATCTACATTCACACATGAGGAGTTATTCAGGAAGGGGAATGTCGTAGGTGAAGTAAACATTGGCAGTGAGCTAGATGATTTTCTAATAACTGAGAGGAAAGTGGAGGAGAAATTGTTGAGGATAAACATAAAAAAGGCACCCGGGGTGGATGGGATCTATCCAGTTATATTAAAGGAGGCAGCAAAGGAAGTAAGCAAACCCCTAGCCATAATTATGAGAGCTTCTTTGGACTCAGGGGAGGTACCCATGGACTGGAGATGTGCAAATGTAACCCCAATTCACAAAGGAGGATCAAAGGCTGACACAAGTAATTATAGACCTGTTAGTTTAACTTCGGTTCCAGGAAAATTAATGGAGGCACTGGTTAAAGAAGCACTGCAGGATCATCTGGACAAGAATTCAGTTATAGCTCAGACACAGCATGGTTTTGTTAAGGGCAGGTCTTGTCTGACCAATTTGATTGGATACTATGATGTAGTCACAAAAGAACTGGATGCAGGGAATAACTTTGATATTATATATTTGGATCTTAGAAAGGCTTTTGATACTGTTGCACATGGAAGACTGCTGCACAAATTGGAGAAGTGTAGCACTGGAGGCAAATTGCTGCTATGGATAAAGGGGTCATTGAGTGGCAGAAGACAGAGAGTGGTAATCAATGGACACTGCTCAACTTGGACTAATGTTATTAGTGGAGTTCCTTAGGGTTCAGTGTTGGGTCCATTGTTGTTTTCTGTATTTATAAATGATACTGATGATGGTGTATCAGGCTTAATGTCCAAGTTTGCAGACAATACCAAGGTTGGCAGGGTTGTTAAGGACACTACTGATACTATGCTGCTGCAACAGGATCTGGAAAGGTTGAGCAGATGGGCTGAGAGGTGGCAAATGAAGTTTAACATTGACAAATGTAAAGTACTACATATGGGAAACAGTAACCCCAGATCAACGTATCAACTCTGTGGTACTACGCTGACAGTGGTAGAGAATGAAAAGGACCTGGGGGTAATTGTACAGGCAGATATGAAGTTCTCTGAGCAGTGCAGACGAGCTGCAAGAGTAGCTCATGGTGTCTTGTCAATGATATACAGGAATTTTTCTAGCAGGGACAGGGATGTGATTATTCCCTTGTATAAGGCATTGGTCAGGCCACACCTTGAGTACCGTATACAGGTCTGGAGGCCTCATTTCAAGAAGGATGTAGAGCTGCTGGAACGAGTATAGAGAAGGGCAACAAGATTAGTGAATGGAACAAAGGGTTGCTCTTACGAAGAAAGGCTTAAGTTTTGCAAATTACAGAGCCTGGAGACTAGGCATCGGCGAGGTGATCTGATAGAGGTGTATAAGGCTTTGAATGGCTTGAGCATGCTCAATGCCGATGGGATTCTTCCTCTTGCTCAGAATAATCACCTGAGAGGGCATAAATTCAAATTGAGGAAGGACGGATGTCGGATAGATGTGCGGAAATTTGCCTTTAGCCAGCGGGCAGTTGGTTTGTGGAATAGACTCCCATCGCTTGTTGTTGAAGTTGATAGCCTAAACAAATTTAAGGCTCAGCTGGACAGGTATTTCGAACGAACGGAGGGGTGAAATGGGAGTAGTGGTTGTTTTTTTTTTTTTTTTGGCTGATGCTGAATAAGCTTGCTTTTTTGCATCATATGCCTCTACTAATGCTAATGCTAATGCTAAATTGCAGCAGCTGGAGTCTAGGCACCTGTGAGGTGATCTGATTGAGGTGTATAAGGCCTTGAATGGGTTGAGCATGCTGAATTCTGATGGGATTCTTCCGCTTGCTGAGATTACGAACCTGATGGGGCATAAATTCAAATTGAGGAAAGACAGTTGTAGAATAGATGTGTGTAAATTTGCCTTTAGCCAGCAGGTGGTTAATTGCTGGAACAACCTTCCATCTATCGTTGTGGAAGTTGACAGCTTAAATAAATTCAAGGGAGAACTGGATAAACGTTTAGAGGGAATGGTTGGGCGAAATTGTTTCCCCCCCCCCTTTGCTGATGTTACATAAGCTCATACGCTTGCTTTCTTATATTCCATGCTTATATTACTATTACTACTACTATTAATTTTAAATCACCAGAGAAATTTGCAAGAAAATAACTAAAAAAATAACTATTAAAATGACTAACTGAATTCATGAGTTTGGTGAAACTTTGCAAAAAACATGAACACTTTAAAACCTTTCTAGCATTTAAGGAAAACGGGTGAACTAAATTTGTAAATACTGTTTTTAAAAAAAATAATAAACATTATTTTAAATATTACTGATGCAGAATCTTCTGACTGAATAGCTTCATTGGGAAAATAAACAAGGAATGGAGAGAAAGTGATACAACAAAACACAAAACTATACCATTCATACTAAGTATCTGAAAGTTGGTGGGAATGGGGTTAGTTCTTTTTCAAGAAATGGGGGGGGGGAAATGTGCCATTATATTTATTAGTTTATTTTGGAGTAACTGATTCATCTCATTGACAGTACAAAAACTTTGAAAGGAATTTCAAGCAGTAGCAAAGTCAGCTGACCTAAAGTTTTTGGAGGGCTCTAGAAGTGGATTTTTTTTTTTCCGCCAGGAAAATCAGGAAAGCTGATCATGGAATGCATGTATTTTGCAGATATATTGATGTCTCAGGGACAGTTCCAGTAAAAGGGCTATAACCCCCCACACGATCAAATTAATCTGGACTTTTTTTTTTAACTGCTACATGATGAGTAAAGCTTAATGAATTACTGGAATACTGTTTTAGCCCTTTTCAACCCAACTTCTTTAATTGCTTCAGCTCCCTTTTAGAAAATCTTGTGACCTGATTTTGGATGAATACTGATGCAGGCTCTTTTATTAGAATGAGCATTAGTAGAGGCATATGATGCAAGAAAGCAAGCTTATGCAGCATCAGCTCAAAAAAAAAAAAAAAAAAAAAAACACGCTCCCATTTCACCCTTCCGTTCGTTCCAAATACCTGTCCAGCTCAGCGTTAAATTTATTTAAGCTATGAACTTCCACAACAAAGGATGGAAGTCTGTTCCAACTAACCGCTGGCTAGCTAAAGGAAAACTTCTGCACATCTTTCCTCAATTTGAATTTATGCCAAATGTCAGGTGATTATTCTGAGCAAGAGGAAGAATCCCATCAGCAATGAGCATGCTCAAACCATTCAGGGCTTTATACACCTCAATCAGATCACCTCGCAGGTGCCTAGTCTCCAGACACTGTAATTTGCAAAACTTAAGCCTTTGTTCCATTCACTAATCTTGTTGCCCTTCTCTGTACTCGTTCCAACAGCTCTACATCCTTCTTAAAATGAGGCCTCAGTACTTAATCAATATCAACCCAAGTAATATGTACACTTTCAAAATAATTAGGATTTGTTCTTTTATATTTGTTTTTTAAAAAAAATAAAATAAAGTTGAAATTTCTTACATTCTTTTAAAAGAAACAAACAATACAGTTTAAAAAAACTTACCTGATTTTCATTTACAATTAACTTTGTATCATTTATAATTTCTTTTATAATGTCTGACAGCTCTTCAGAGGATATTCCCTTTAATAAAACTGATGGAAATACATCTTGAACTAAAGCATCAAATCTTCGGCTATCAGTAAAAATAAGTTTAGACAAAGTATTTGTTCTTAAGGCTTTTACCAGCAGTTCACTCTCAAACATTTCATCCAATTTGCCTAAAATTACAGAAAAAGATCTTTTAGGAAATATATTTATTTGTGTATAAACAAAAAGTCAATAGATTAAGATAATATGTGAACCACTGTCCTAATCAGTATAAATCAATCTATGATATACTAGCTTTACTTGTCCAATAAATGAAGTGTGGCAATAAAATTAAAGTTCCCAGACTGGTACAATAAAAAGAACACAAAATGAAGGACCAAAGAGATCATTGTTCAGTTTAGTGGTTGCATTTTTCTTTATGTCCTCAAGATCCTAAAATCTCTTTCCTCTGAGGAGCGTTTTCACCTTCGGAAAGAGGAAGAAGTCCGCTGGTGCTAGATTTCGGGAGAGTAGGATAGATGGCTGATCTGAATAATACCATGTTTCATCAGGAATTTCTTCACAAGTGCAGAATGGGGGGGGGGACATTGTGCAACAAGAACCAGATGCCTTTCTCTCAAAATTATGGCCTCACCTAGGAAATGTGTTTCAACAGACTTTGAAGCAGCTGTATGTAGTGCACAGCACTGACTCTTTCCCTTTTCAGGGCTGTTTGTTGAAAAACATGATCAGCATCATACTGGACTTCTGTAAACAAAACCTTTTGGGTCCTGATGATGATTTTGAAATGTACTGCATGATCTGATGCATCATCTCTGGGTCGTACTGAAACACTCAACGCTATTTTCAATGACACTCGTCTCAATTAGGATTGTCTTGACATATCTGGATGAGGTCTTTGCATGATGACACTATTTGTTGCTTCTGCTCATTCATGAGGCTCTGCAGTACAAATTTTGCACAGACCTTCCTTTTCCCTAAATCTTCATGCATAATTTGATAAATCACCTCTTTATTCATGTCCAACTCATCAGTCATCATTCTAAGGGTCAAATGATGATCTCTTGCTACAATTTCCTGAACTTTAACAAATCTGTTCTCACTTCGAAAAGTTGATGGATGCCCACTTCTTGGATAATCAGGAACGTCCTCACATTTGTGTTTGAAGCTTATACCATTCAAACACACTGGTATGACAGCGTTTCATCGCCATAAACAGTTTTAACGTTTCACATGTTTCCGTTGCAGATTTTCCCTGTTTAATACTGGTTCATTGCTCCTTTGCAAAATAGTGACATAGAACGTTAATGCTACTAACAAAACCGGTTGTTATTTGCAACCTGTCAGGCTACTGGAAAATCTCTGTATCACCATCTGTTGGAGAAAGTTTGAACTACAATGTACCACTTCCATTTATTTTCCAACTCATTGAGCATGACCACAACAGCACAATCCAGGAACTTTATTGCTACTACTTGTATGTTGTGAACACCAGAATGATTTGATTTGATTTTGGTTTTACTGGTGCAGAAACGACTACGGTTATACTACACCAAAAAAAGATTAAAATATCAACAAAGATAAATTCCTGTAACCTTTAAAAAGGTTACCTCGTCAAACTGTTATTTATATATATATAAGGCAGTATAAGTTTAAAGGTAAATTATCCAATTTATATATGTGTGTATATATTAATAGCTTGCAAAAACTTAAAAACTGCTGACACGTGGTCATTGTCTGATAAAATATGACTGAGTGTATAAGGCCCAGTCGGATGAGTGAAAGCAGTAAAATATATATTGCGAACATGGGTAAAATTAACGCAATCTATTAAAATATGCTTTATTGATAAAATGGTGTTGCAAGACTCGCACATAGGAGGGTCATCTGCCCTCAACAGAAACGAATGTGTTAGGTGACTGTGTCCTAAGTGGAGTCAAGCAAGAACAACTTCCTCGCTCCAATTCCTGCATAGACTGGATAGCCATGTTTCTATTACAGGCTTTATCTGATATAATTTATTTGTTCTCTTTCTATGCCATAGTTCTTGCCATTGGGAATATATCTTGTTGCATATTATTTGCCTGTAATCTGTATAGGGGACTGACGGGCAAAGATTATTAGTGGAAGCTGCTGGTTTGGCTGCAGTGTCAGCCAAATCATTTCCCCTTATCCCAATGTGGCTAGGAATCCAGCAGAAGCGGATATCAAACTTGTACTCATGAAGAGAATGTATCTTCTGCTGAACCCGACAGAGAACTGGATGAGAGTTGTGTCTCAAAGATAATAAAGCCTGTAATACACTCAAAGAATCAGAATATATTATTGACCTTTGGCATTGACAAGTTCGAATGTGATCCAAGGCTAACTCTATAGCATGCGGCTCTGCAGTGTATATGCTGGATTCAGGAAGAATCTGCTGAGATATTATAGTGTCCGGAAAGACAGCAGCAGATCCTACACACGATTCCAACTTCGAGCCGTCTGTGTAAACTGGCAAGAAGTCGGAGTGCTCAGCTCGGTGTGCTGAATACAGCTGCTGGTAGACAGATGATGGAGTCTGGAAAGTTAAAATTCCCCATTATAAGACACTACGGTTTACTGGCCCACTCCATTTCTAGGTATAATTCTTCATTGCACTCATCAGAGTCATTAGGCCTATAACAAGGGAAGTCAGTGATAACTTAAAATTTGTTTCCCTAAAGCATCCCATACATGCTTAATGACACTTAGGTCTAGAGACTTTGGGAACTACTCTGCTTGGGAAATAGCCTTACTCCAAGGAAAAACTGTATGGAAAAAAAGCTGAAAAGTAGGGTTTCTGAAGCTTTCTCACTTGTGTCTACACTAAAAAAATCAGCCGGTTCACATCTTACTTTCCATACAACAAAATAACCTTCCTGACAACTTAAACTTCAGTCAAAACTTTTAATATTCGTATTCCCCTTTAGAACTCATCCCACAATTCAAGAACCATCAATGTGTGTTGGGTGGAGGTTTCTGCAATGTCTTGGATATATAAACTGAGGACCGAAATAGTAGTATATCAGAGCAGGAATGATCATGCTGATGTTATTTGGATGCTCTTAAGGTTATGATGAAAAAATCTGTATTAGTGATGTCAACTGGTAGTGCCTTCCTGAGATCCTCTTTGGTTTTTGAGATCATGAATTCTAATTGACTATTAAAAAGTATAACTTAAACATTGTTATAAAGTTTACCAGAAAAAGTTTCAATAGTACATTTAACAGACAATATTTCAATGGTACTGAGGCTCTGAATAAAGAATGCCTTTTTCCAAGCTCAGTAGTGACATCTCAGGCTTAGAAGCAATTCCAGTGATACATACCAGTATTGGAACATTATAATGCTTCATTTATTTGTTTTTACCATATGTTAGTTTTCTGTTTGGAATTAGTATTAGTAGCAGTAAATGGTGCTAGGAAGTAACCTTATATATCAGCCAAAAAAAAAAAAATAAATAAACATATCAGCCTCATTTGTCCATCTCTCTCTCTCTCTCTCTCTCTCTCTCTCTCTCTAATAGTTTGTCTAATTCCTCATTAAATTTATTTAAACTACCCATCTTCACAATATCAGATGGAAGTTTGTTCTAGCAATCAAACAATCAGATTGGTTGGGCAGATGTACTGAGAAGTGGCAACTGAAGTTTAACATTGACAAATGCAAAAGACTGTATATGGGTAGTAGTAACCCCAGAGAAACATACCAACTGTGTGGTAGAGAATGAAAAAGACCTGGGGTTAATTGTGCAGTCAGATATTAAGTTTTCTGAGCAGTGCAGACAGGCTTCCAGAGCAGGTTGTGGGGTCTTGTCAATGATATACAGGAATTTTGCTAGTAGGCAAAAGGAAAGTGATTATGCAGTACTCAAGCCACACTTTGAGTACTGAATACAGGTCTGGTGGCCTCATTTAGAAAGGATGTAGAGTTGCTAGAATGAGTACAGAGAAGTGCAACAAGAACAGTGAGGGGAATGAAGGGGGGGGGGTCCTCTTACCAAGAAAGGCTTAAGTTTTGCAAACTGCAGCATCTGGAGACTAGGCACCTGTGAGGTTATTTATTTATTTGTTATTTCGTTTTTAGGAGCATTAGCAACTAAGACCATATTACTCCGAGATAATGCGGTGGTCATTCCCTGACCTCTCCGCATCCTCCGTATTTGGTGGTGACGGGCTTGAACCCCCGTCTAATCAAGAAGCGTGTGCAACGCACTGCTGCTCCTTCCCACCTGGCTACGGAGGCGCCCACCTGTGAGGTGATCTGAGTGAGGTGTATAAGGCCTTTAATGGTTTGAGCAGGCTCAATGTTGATTGGGATTCTTCCTCTTGTTTAGATATGTACCTGAGGAGGCATAAATTCAAACTGAGGAAAGACAATTGTAGAACAGATGTGGAGAAATTTGCCTTTAGCCAGCAGGTCGTTGATAGTTGTAACAAACTTCTATCTCTTGTTGTGGAAATTGATAGCTTAAATAAATTCAAGGAAGAACTAGACAAAGTTTTGGAGCGAATGGATGAGTGAAATGGGAAGATTTTTTTAAGGATGATGCTGTATAAACTTGCTTTCTTGCATCATATGCCTCTACTAATGGTAATGCTAATCTCTAACCGAAAGCAAGTTTTTGAATATTTGTATGTATCATATAACTATCCTTTTTCAATTTAAATTCTTCATGTCCCTTCATGTGTGTCATTTTTGCAAAAGTGAGAATGCCACCGCCATTTAATTTACACAATCGATTTCGGGCCTTCAACACTTAATCAGGTACCCCTTGCAGATGCCTAGTTTGCAGACAATACAATTTGCTGAATCGAAGTCTTTTATGGTAACAATCATCTCTGACTTAGGCTTTGTGTCTTAAGAGTGTTTGTGTTTCTTATTCTTGTTGCTCTTAGTTACACCATTCAACAGATCCACATCCTTTCTAAAATTGGTTTCCAGACCTGTATGTAGTACTCAAGTTGTGACCTAACCATCACCTTATACAATGGAACAATCGCCTCCTTGTTCCTACTCACAAAATTTCTATATATGACAGAAGCCCATAAACTGTTCTATCAGCCAGTCTAAACTGCTGAGAACACTTCATGTCAGACTGTATACACTAACCCCAGGTTTTTTCCTTTCTTCGCTACCCTGAGTGCCATACCATACAATGGGTATGATATATTTTGTGATTACTGCTTCTCATACATAGTAACTTGCAGTTTTCAATGTTAAACTTTAATTGCAACTTGTCAGCCCATCTGGATAATTTTTTCTAGGTCTTGTCGCAGCATCATACACTGATTTTTGTCATTAACCACCTTTCCAACTGTTGTATTATCTGCAAACTTGGACATCAAACTTGACATGATTTCATCAATATCATTAAAAAATATTGAAAACAATACAGTCCAGCACTGAACCCTAAAGGACTTCACTAATAACATGAATCCAAGAAGAGCAATGCCTATTAATAATCACTCTCTGCCTTCTACTACTCAACCATCCCTTTATCCATAACAGTAACAACTTACCTCTAATGCCACATTTCTCAAATCTGTATAGTAATGTTTCATGTGAAACAATATCAAAAGCTTGGCTGAAATCTAAGTATACAATGTCAAATTTATTATTTTTTTTCCAGCTCCTGTGTTATCATAGTAGCTTGTCTTGTCTAGGCAATCAGATTGGTCAGACAAGACCTTCTCCCTTAATGAATCCATGCTGTGATTGCAGTATAACTGAACTGCAATCACAGCATGTTCCTGTCTAGATGCTTCTGCTTATGTCTTTGATCACTGACTCCATTATTTTCGCTGGAACAGATGTCAAGCTTACAGGTATATATTTACTCACTTTTCCCTTTATGAATAGGGGAAACATTTGCATATTTTCAATCTATAGGAACCTCCCATGAATCCAATGATGCTCCATAATTATATATAAAAGTTTTTTTTTTATGCTGCTTCTTTTAATATAACTAGATAGATCCATCAGTCCCGGGTGCCTTATTTTTTTTAGCCTCAACAATTTCTCTTCCACTTTCTTCTCAATATCACAAAATCATTCAGCCTCCAGTTATAAGTTGGTTTACTTCTGGAATGCCATCTGTAAACAATTCTTCCACATGAATGCATATGAAAATATTTATTCCGTTTATCAGCAACCAGAACAGGTTCATCAGTAGTTATGTAATTCATATCTAGTAGAACAATATAGTTCAATTCCTTTCTGTCTAGTGTTAATATAAACAAAAAACTTTTTGCTTCTTTTCTTTGCATTCCTAGCCAAATATTTCTCATAATCTGTCTTAACCTGCCCAAATCCTTTTGTGACTCTGCAGACTAATTTGTATTTACCATATGTTTCTGTGTTATCCTCTGAAAATTTTTTAATTCCATGCATTCTTCTTCTCTGTTGCTAGTCTTAGTATCTTCTATGATTACTTCCCTGAATGCTTTCCATTTAGAATTTGCAGTTGATAACATCATTGCTTAGTCCAGCATTTCTCAAACTTTTTTAGCCATGGAACACTTTTCGCCTCACAACATATTCATGGAACACTTTTCATCTCACAATATATTCACGGAACACTTACGAAATACAAATTTAGCGGAAACCAAAGAACTGTTGCTAATATTTTATTACATACGACACACTGTGCATCAGGAGCATCTTTATTTCCAACAAAGGTAAAGCCGAAATTGAAATAACTGTCATTATACTTTCATTTTGGTCTTTTATTAGTTGGTTCCTGTTATTTCACTTCGGATTTCTGGGGAACAAAAGGCTGCGATTGTTCATCCTCAGTTTGAAGTGCGACAATATAGTGTTCATTTTCATCGACCACAGTTGCACTACTAGAAGTACTTTTCTTCTCATTTTAAAGTTCCTTTTTTCAACCACAAATCAATGGTCATATATTTTAATAATAATATTTCAAAATACTAATAATTATCAAAAAAAATTTATACAAGGAAGTTAGTTTAGGTATGATATCAGTTTGCTTCTTCCTCTCCTTCAATCTGTGTACTCCAGGCTAAATGCATACGAACAGCATACTAGATCACCACATTGCTACTTTTTCATAGGTGTCATTACTTCTATGCATACTTCTCTATCTGTGTCATTACTTCTATGCATACAATGGTGTCATTACTTCTATGCATACTTCTCTCTATGGGGCTTAGAGGGGAACAGGTATCCTGTGTGTTATCAGACACTCAGCCTAAAACACTGATGGATCCAATATCTCACTATTACAGAAGATTTAGGAGAAGTCCGGTTGGCCTGCCTCCCTAAAATCCACTCATGCACACCTTCTCGATGGTAAGCCCTGTTACGTCACTTAGGTGGCAACGAACGTGTAGAGTGGTTCTCTTCAAGACGCCTGGTCAGCGTGAAGAGGAAAAGACCAAACCCTCCAGCAATGAGAGCACAACAATACAAATGGCCCTCAGTCCCCAGCAGCTTTCACTCTCCCTCTTACGGCAGCGAGAGGATCAGAGTGGAGGCAGAGGGTGCTAAGAATCTCTGGGTACGACCAGGCTGCCATGCACGGAAATTGAACTTGGCCTGTTATAACGTACGATCACTCATCGGTGAAGACAGGATATTAGAGCTGGAAAAGGAATTAGAAAATGTGAATTGGAATATCATCGGTTTGGCTGAAACAAGAAGAAGAAATGAATCACTTATAAGTTTATCAAGTGGAAATCTGCTGTACACCAATGGAAACAGTGAAAGGAGTGAAGGTGGAGTTGGGTTTCTGGTCCATAAAGATTTTAAAAACAACATTTTGGAATTCAAAAGTACATCACCAAGGGTGTCAAGACTAATACTCAAGATTTCGAAGAGGTACAAGCTAAAGATTATAATGATTTATGCACCAACATCGAGCCATGATGATGAAGAGGTTGAAGAAATGTACACTGAAATTGAGAGTCTTCTAGATGAGCAGAAAACCCACTACACTATTATTATGGGGGACTTCAATGCTAAGGTTGGAAAAAGGCAAAACAGTGCAGAAAGAGGAACTATAGGAAATTTTGGAATTGGTGAAAGAAATAAAAGAGGTGAAAGACTTGTGGAATTTGCAGAATCTCAAGGAATGTCAGTAATGAACACTTTTTTCAAGAAAAGGGTGAACAGAAAGTGGACATGGAAGAGTCCAAATGGATTAACAACTAATGAAATCGACTTCATCCTCACTAACAGAAGATATATTGTGAATGATGTTACCGTCCTGAATAAGGTAAGTGTTGGAAGTGATCACAGAATGGTAAGATGTACACTTGATATAGATGTAGGAAAGGAAAGGCAAAAACTGACTCGAGTAAATAATACAAAGGTCTTTGAAATAACAGAGGAGGAGAAAAAGCAGTATGTACTGGAACTTAAGAACAAGTGTGAGCTTCTGCAGACTGCTCAGGACCAAGATATCGACGAGGAATATTACAACTTTCTGAAAGTGATAAAGCCCAAGAAACCTATAGGGAAACAGAAATCCAAAGAAGGAAAAATTAGTCAAGAAACACTTGTCATGATGAACCAAAGACGACAAATGAAGAGCAAGAAAAACACTGACAGGGAGAAAATTGAGTATACTGAGTTATGCAAAGCCATTAGAAAGAGACTCAGAGAGGACATAAGAAGATTTAACACAAGAAAAGTAGAACAAGCATTAAGGGAAAACAAAGGATTTAAATCAGCAGCCATGAGCAGTAATACAGAAAGACAAATGATACTGAAACTGAAGAATAGCAATGGTGTACTTATAAACAGCAGAGAAGGCATAATTCAAATAGCAGAAGACTACTATAGAGAATTATACAAGGAGCGAAGGAATGATACCAGCAGTGGGGAAGATGGATTGCAAAGTAGCAACACATACGACATACCCGATATTCTTCCTGATGAGGTAGAACATGCATTGAAGAAAATGAAGAAAATGAAGAATCGGAAAGCCCCGGGGGAAGATGAAGTTACTGTAGAGTTGTTAAAATTGGGAGGAAGAGACGTAACACAAAAACTGGCAAGGCTCTTCACAAAGTGCATTAGAAAAGGTGTGGTGCCTAAGCAGTGGAATAATGCAATCATAGTTTTGCTCCATAAGAAAGGAGATAAATCAGAAATTGGAAATTATAGACCAATTAGCTTGTTATCCCACATCTACAAGTTGTTCACAAGGGTCATTACTAACAGATTAGAAAGAATACTTGATGAGAATCAACCGAAAGAGCAAGCTGGCTTTAGGACAGGATTCTCAACTATGGATCACCTTCACGTAATATCACAGCTAATGGAGAAAGCAAATGAATATAAAACACCATTATGCCTGGCATTTGTGGATTATGAAAAGGCATTTGACTCCATACAGCATAAGGCAATGTTTCGGGCACTGGAAAGACAAGGCATATATACTCCATATATTATGATTTTGAAGAAAATATATGAGAGTGCTACATCCTTTATTAGACTAGACAAAGACAGTAGGAAATTTAAAATCGAGAAAGGAGTTCGACAAGGAGACACAATATCTCCGAAGCTGTTTACTGCTGCCCTTGAGGAAGCTTTCAGAAGATTAGACTGGTCGCAGAAAGGAGTCAATGTGAACGGAGAGTACCTAAACCATTTACGATTTGCAGATGACATTGTGGTCATAAGCCACGATCCCAAAGAATTAGAGGTAAATCTTAATCAGTTATGCACAGTTAGTAAGGATTTTGGACTAAAGATGAATATGGCTAAAACAAAAGTAATGATGAACAAGTATGCCACGGAAAGGGAAATAATGATTGAAGGAGCAGTAATTGAAAAGGTGGAGTCATATACTTATCTGGGACAAGTTGTTAGCTGTAATAATGATAAATGGCTGGAAGTCAAGAGAAGAATAAATTTTGGATGGATAGCATTCAGGAAATATAGTCACATACTGAAGAGCAATATCCCAGTTTGTCTGAAACGTAAAATAATGAATCAATGTATACTCCCCACCATGACTTATGGAAGTGAAACTTGGGCACTCACCAAAAGAATGGAAGAGAAGCTAAGAACTACACAGCGAAGAATGGAACGAATTATATTGGGAATCAGACTGTTAGATAAGAAGAGAAACACATGGATTAGGCAGCAAACTCAAGTAAAGGACATTCTTATCAAAACTAAAGAACTAAAATGGTCTTGGGCAGGACACATAGCTCGAAGACATGATGACAGATGGACTAAGAAAATAACAGAATGGTACCCAAGAGGAGCTAGAAGAAAACCTGGAAGACAAAGGCGGAGATGGATAGATGAAATTCATGAGTTTTTGAGTAGTAAATGGATGGCCAGTGCTCAAAACAGAAGGAACTGGAAAGTTGCTGGAGAGGCCTTCATCCTGCAGTGGATTGAAAATGGCTGATGATGATGATGATGATACTTCTCTATGCAAAGTCCGCCAAAATAAAGTGTTCCGTGGTCTATTTGATTATTAGTCTATGCCAGTATTAATAACTGAAAAAAAAATTATGTTAAATATTATAATGATACAAAAGTGGTGTACACTACAAATATGCAAAATTTATTTATTTTTTTTTTAATTATTAATTATGATTTTTCACGGAACACTAGTTTTTTTTTTTTTTTTGGTAGTTGTTGGCGCATCAGCTTCTGTGGCCATAATGCACCTCCCAAGGTTTTTGCAGTACTTTGATCCAAGCCCGAGGCGGGATTCGAACCCGCGACCTTTAGGTTGCTAGGCAGGCACTTTACCCACCCGGCTGGCCCGGTCGGCGGAACACAGTTTGAGAAACGCTGACTTAGTCTCACTGAAAAGAATTTTAAAATTTCACTTTTATGAAAGCAAATCTCTTCTTCTTACCTTCAACAATAGTTATATCTTTAAGTATATCCTACATGAATATATTATAATCACTGACACATTGTAGTTCTTTTATCTACAGGTTCTTAATGCATGATGAGTCAATGCTGACAATCAGAGCATTCTGCTTGTTGGTTCTCTAGTGTGAATAAAGAATAACATCTAATAAATTGAGAAAGGTTCTGCTACTGTGTGAGTGACCAACCACAAGTTCCAGTCAATATATGGAAAGTTAAAATTCTCCATTGTAAGATGTTGATTTACTGGCCCACCCTATTTGTTTATACAGAACTTAATTATACATATGGCCTATAATATACAAAACCTCATTTTTGTTTTTCCAGTACTTATGTCACACCAAAATGATGCAACATTACACTGTCCACCATATGCACTGCCTTACAGTCTACATGCTTCTTAACTAAGAGTATAACCTCTAACCCCCACCTCCTGTCCTGTCTGGCCTTAAATGTTTTACTCTCCATATTTAAATTATGTATCCCCTATGTCTGAGTGGACCATGTTTCTGACATATGGTATGTCCATTTCATACAAAATGGACATACTATATGTCCATTTCCACTTGCAGTCTGCCAAACCCCATGACAGAATCTCAGTTGCAAAGAGAGGAAGTCAAAGAGCTCCAAGTGATTAGTAGAGTTGGGAGAACAGTAGAGACAACAGATGAATTTGACACAAAGAGGTAGAGAGATTTTAAGCCAGAGAAGATCAAAGAGAGGAGATTCCAAATTGCCAAGTCTCTGACAGGGAATAATTTGGGCAATTGAGATGGGCAGTAGTTGAATCAACCGATAACTAAGATTCTGTCAGAAAAAGTACACGGGGTTTGGCAGATTGCAAGTGGAAATGGATATCGTTGAGATTAGAATTGAGACCACGTATATTTGTGAAATGAATTAGGAAGTGCTTCGGAGGTTTAGATTTTTTCGCAGATAAGCTTGCTCTATTAGTTTGACAATTCATGGTGTATTCAATAGTAAGAAAAAGTGGTTGGGACATGCTGTATGAAGTAATGAAATTTTTGGATATGGCGTACACGTGGTAAGAATATACCCAGATCCTTGACATAACGTAGCCTCGACAATGCTCCCCGCATACACACTACTCGGACTCCCTCCAGTCACTATCTGGCAGAGTAGAGGTAGCAAGATTATACACTAGCTGATCCAGAAGCCTCCTAGAGAGTTACCAATAGGTTCGGTCCGGTGTACTCACTAGCGGCCGGCCTGCGAACACCGTTTTAGAGCTGTACCCTCGAAATGTAAATAATATTTGGATCTCGCCACGACGTTCATCATAACCTCAAAAGTCATCAATCATACTGCATGATGGAAGAGATAGGGAAGGGTTGACCGGAACTTAGCTCTAGAGACTAAACATGGGTTCCACCACTTCAAGCCTCCAATAAGCAAAGTGGTGGTATTTCACCGGTTGATGAGAGTCATCTACCACCTAGTACTGCCTGGTAACATAGAGGGGCGGCGTTCCTCCATGTGGTGTGGGCGCCACACCTCGACCCCTGCTTACGTTGGTTCACACCTGGGTGGTCACTCACCATGTACTTGTGCATGGAGGTTATACCCAGTATTACTAACAGTCCCACCATTGTGAAGGTGCAAGCAGAGGATTTGGCTGTCACAGACCGTCCGGACGGTCTGTGACAGCCAAACGACGGGGTTCCAGTTGTGATGACGGGGTTCAAGACCGTCATCACAAAATACGGAGGATGCGTAAAAGTCAGGGAATGACCACCGCATATTCCGGGAGCAATATGGCTTTAGTTGCTAATGCTCCAAATAACAACAACAACAACTCGTTCTAGATAAAGGGATGGTTGAGTGAGGGAAGACAGAGAGTAGTTATTAATGAATACTGCGCTCATTATAGACAAATGTTATTAGTGGAGTTCCCCAGTGTTCACTGCTGGGTCCATTGTTGGTTTTTATATTTATCAATGATATTGATATAGTTCGTTGAGATTAGAATTGATATCAGGCTTAAAGTTTACAGATGACACAAAGGTTGGCAGGGGGATTAGTGACAGTAAATCAAAATAAGCTACTGACAATATCTGGAGAAACTGGGCTGATGGGCTGAGAAATGGCCGTTGAAGTTTAACGCTGACAATGCAAGTTACTGCATATGAGTAGACATGTAATCCCAGATTAATGTACCAAATATGTAGTACTATACTCAGGATAGCAGAAAATGAAGACCTGGGGTAATTGGGCAATCAGATATGAAGTTCTTTGAGTACGGCGGACAAGCTGCCAGAACAGTTCATAGGTTTTGTCAGTAATAAACAGGGATTTTGATATTAGGGATAAAGAAGTGATTATCCCAATGCACAAGGCAATGGGGCTTTCTTGAAGGCGCTGGGGTTGCGGAGGTGAACGGACGCATCAGCACAAAGCTCCACTTGATGTAGATGGCAGATTGTAACTGAAGACAGCTGTGAGGATTGCTTCGATTTTCCGGCTTCAAAAACAATGGATTTTGGATTCCTCAAATTATGTACAGATGAAAACAATTAGTATTATTCAGGTAAGCTAGTTAGTTATAGTTGTTTTTAGCTATTGCTGGTTTTTTGAATGTGTTTACGTGCAGTACGATTGTTGCAGCATCAGCAATCCTACTGTTGCAACACCTCAAAATTCCAAAAATAGAGATGAATTTGTTGATCAAAATAGCTGAATATATGTTATTTGTGAGGAGAAATGTGAATATCAGCTTAGATTAAACATATATTTGCATACAAATTTTTTTTTTTTTTTTTAGGAGCATTAGCAACTAAGGCCATATTGCTCCAGGGATATGCGGTGGTCATTCCCTGACCTTTCCGCATCCTCCGTATTTGGTAGTCACGGGCTCGAACCCCGGTCTAATCAAGAAGCGTGTGCTACGCATTGCTTATGAGTACTTTTGTTTGTGTGTGTGTGTGTGTGTGACCATTTTCCCGCCAAAATGGAAAAAGATTGCACCTTGGGTTTTAATAGGCCTATGACTGTAAAAACATACCTTAAATTACTTCCTTGAATATAAGGAACATTATAATAATAGCAAAATGATGGGCAAAGCCCAAAACTCAATGGAAAAAACAAAAAATAATTCTTTCTTAAAGAAAGAACCCCAAACAATGAAGAAACTACAAATAACGACTTAGAAGTTTACCCCCCTTGGCCATCTTAGTGTAAAAAGGGATAGAAAAGGCAAAAACCAGATATAAAAAACAGATCAAAAGGAGAATGATAATTTAGAGCGAGAGGTAAGAAAAACAGAGGAGGAGAGGAAATTTCAGCTTATAAATCAAATAGAGGATCCAATAAGCCAAATTAAAGAAATGAAACTGTTCCTAGAAGAGTTCCTTCATAAACAGACCAAGTTGTTACACCTGCAACAAGACTGCATACAGTGAACTGCTGGCATGTTTTGGAACATAGTGGTTGAACGTAATATAGAAAACAAGGTATTGAAAGCAAAAGTAGAAACAGTGACTGAAGAGAAGAACAATTAAAAATAAATAAATGCTTTGACTTACGCCAAGCAAGGGCCAAGAAACAAAGATAATTATTATAAAGGTTAAGCTTGATTCTACACACAAATCCAGCGAGGCAGTTAGGGATAAGTTAAGTTGTTTGGTTTTTAGGAGCATTAGCAACTAAGGCCATATTGCTCCGGGATATGCGGTGGTCATTCCCTGACCTTTCCGCACCCTCCGTATTTGGTGGTGACGAGCTCGAACCTCGGTCTAATCAAGAAGCGTGTGCTACGCAATGTTGCTCCTTCCCACCTGGCTACGGAGGCGCCTTAGGGATACTGTCATGACAAAATTAAAACCTCATTTGAAAGAAATAAAAGTGAATAATATGAGAAAAATAAAAGGTAAGAGTTTTAATTGTAACAAATAAAGAGGATGTTAAAATGATTGAAACTGACCCAGAGGTAGTACAATTAGGACTGCAAACAGAAAAACCAAGGGGCAAGAACCCCAACATCATTACATTTGACATCCCAGAGAAAACTCTGGAAAGATATCTTATGTTGGATTGCTACAACAAAAATTTTATTAATATAATGGAACTGGATGAGTTTGCCAAAAAACAAAAGAAATGGGCAATTCAATATCATTGTAGAAATGTCACCCAGAATTTGGAAAAACCTACAAAGACAACAAAGAGTCTACACTGGCTGGACCAGCCATAAATTCAAGGAATTCTTTCCCATACAGAAATGCTTTAACTGTTGTAAATATGGTTATACTGCTGGAGACTGCAACCAGAAATCCTCTGTCTGTGGCCACTGCACAATCACTGGCCATGATTACAAGAACTGCCAAAATAAAAATCAGCAGCCAAAATGTGCTACCTGTAAGGCAGAATGGCTGACAGACTATGCACATAGTATCAGGGATGATAAATGCCCCAGTTATAAAAAATTATACAATCTAGAACCAACTATGGGCCAGATTGAAAACATAAATGTGACTAGGGCTCTAAATCTCGTCCAATTGAATGCTCAAAGAGCAAGAGCTGTTGTAGATCAGATCAAACTCAAATCAGAAGAAAATAATATAGATATCTTGGTACTCCAGAACCCCTACACACATATAGATAGGATTCAGGGATACCCAAGAGGCTATAAAATAATAGAATACACCTCAGGTCTCTCTTCTACAGCAATAGGAGTTAAAAATACTGACCTTACAGTCACAAAGGTGGGTCACCTCTGCTCCCCAGTGGCAGTGTGTGACCATATCACCGGTGTAATGTAAAACTTTCCTAAAGTTTTACATTACACCAGTGTTATGATCCTAAAAACTGTAATGTAAAACAATCAGTTTTACATTATATTACAGTATTTACAATACAGTAGTATTAAAACTGTAGGACAGTTTTATATATAATGTAAACTGCCAGTCAGCCATATGGCATAACCGTACGGAAGACAGAGCAGGCACACACAACGGCCAGATACTTTCAGATTATATAGCCACCTCACCCTTTCAAGTGCTAAACCAACCAGATAACCTCCCAACTTTTAGCAGTATCATGTGGGAGAGTGACATTGATGCTACTCTTGCCACCAATTCAATACCTTATAAAATTACACTGTTGGTGTGTCCAGCCAGTCTGAGCCACATCAGATCATAGAACTATCACCTTCAAACTAAACAGGCAATTACAAACAATCCAACGCTCCTTGTTGAAATTAAAAGGTATAACCTTAAAAAGGCAAACTGGGAGATTTTTGCAGAACATACAGCAGCTGAGCTGCAAAAACAGAAAAATGAGTGGTCTAGGTCAGGCAACTGCAGCCCAGACAAGTAAGTACTGACTATGACAAACATTTTAACAAAAACAGCAAACCTGTCTATACGACGGAAAAAAACAAGGAAGCAGGAAGTCCCCTGAACTGACTATACTCAGGAGAGGGATGAACCAGGCAAAGAGAAATTTTCAAAGAGCCAGAATATCTTGGCCGCAAAATGACTTGGATACACTGAGAGATTCTTATAGAACTCTCAGGAATCAGTATAGTCCTCATAAGAGACAAGAAAAAGGAATGCTGGAACTTGGTGGGAAATAATGGAAACAATAACCCTTGGAGAGTTGTCTACAGAATAGTAACTAACAACCTGCCAAGAGGAGATGTTTTAGAAACTACTGTGAAACCAGATGGAACCCCATCTGGTTTGATGCGTTGGGCGGATTCTGTAAATAACATCCTAGACAGTATTATTCAGACTGAAAATAGGGATCATTCCCCCACCCAGCTAGACATAAAAGAAAACATTGAATATGACAATGCCAACACTGAACCTCTGTTTATTATAAAAGACTTAGAAATAGCACTATCTAATAACTAAAAACAATAAATGCCCAGGTTTTGAACTCTTAGAGGTTGAGATTATCAAAAAATTAGTGGAAATAGCACCAGACATATTAATAGCACTATATATAGTAATTGTATTTTTTTTTTTTTTTTTTTTTTTTTATGAGAACCCCAAACACGAGAGGTATTATAACCTATAGTACTTAGTACCGTGCTTGGGTTGGAGGTTGAGAAGACGAAAGAAGATATTTGTTGATATTGGACTTGAACTTCTGTAGATTGTAATTTTCAGGAAATACGTATGAAGGAAGGTTGTTCCAGAAAACGGCAGTTGAATGAATAAATGAGGAAGATGAAAAGTTGGTTCTGTGGGTTTGAAGTTGGACAGTAAATGGATGTTGGCTGGTGGCGGCACGTGTTCGGACTGTTTTGAAAGAGAGAGCGGGAATTATAGAAGCCAATTCAGAAGAACAGTGCCCATGGAAGTATCTGTAGAAAAGACATGCAGCAGAATCAGTACATCTATGAGAAAGCGAGTGGAGAGACTCTGTTAGAGATGAATCATTAATTAACCTAACTGCCCTCTTCTGAATGGAATCGAAGCCTGAGAGAGGTTTTGGGGGCACCACCCCAGATGTGGGAACAATATTCCATGGTAGAGCGGATTTGCGATTTATACAGAGTGAGCAGCTGTTTGGAAGAAAAGTAACACCGAGAGCAAAAGAGAAAACCAAGTTTTTTAGATGCAGAGGAAGCAATATTTGTAATGTGCTTGTGCCAAGAGAGATTAGAAGTCAGGGTAATCCCCAAAAGAGATATATCATTTTGCCTACAAATCGGAGTGTCACTAAAGATAAGCATAGGAGCAGAAGAATCCTTTTTGCAAGATATAAGACAAGATTGAGTTTTAGAAGGGTTGAAATCAACTAAGTTGTCTTTGCCCCACTGGAGAATTACCTGAAGATCGGCATTTAAGGAATTGGCAGCAGATTTTCGAGAACTTGAAGCTGATTGAGCTGGACAAGGTTTCTCAAAATGGAAAGTAGAATGCAATGTGGTATCATCGGCAAAACTATGGATAGGATTTCCAGTCAATGGAAGAAGGTCATTGATATACAAGAGGAAAAGAGTGGGGGAAAGAACTGAACCTTGGGGGACACCGGCATTAGTGGAGAAGTTAGAAGACAGAGAGCCATCTACCATCACCCTCAGTGAGCGATCAGAGAGAAAACTGGATAACCAATTACTAAAAACAGTTGGCAAACCATAAGATGGAAGCTTGTTTAGAAGACCTTTATGCCAAACATGATCAAAAGCCTTTGAGATGTCAAGAGCAACTACTTGTGTTTCACCGAACCTTTCCATTGAATTAGTCCATAAATGGGTAACATAAGCCAGAATATCACCAGTGGATCGACACTGACGGAATCCATACTGGCGATCGTTGATCAGACGGAAGGTTTCTAGGTAGTTTAAGAGTTGGCGGTTAATTGATTTCTCCATTACTTTAGAAAGAGTAGAAGTAATTGCAATGGGACGATAATTGCATGGGAGGGATTTGTCACCCTTTTTAGGAACTGGCTGGATATGAGCAAATTTCCAAGCAGAAGGAAAAACACCTTTGGAATAAGAAAGTGAAAAAAGGCAGCAAAGAATAGGAGTAAGTTCGGGAGAACAGGTTTTGAGAACAAGTGGAGAAATACAATCAGGACCTGGAGCTTTCTTAGCATCAAGATTCATCAAAATCCTTCTGATATCCTTTTGACGGAAGACCACAGGAGGCATTGAATGGAGCGTGTTAGGAATGGTGGGAGGTGTTTTACCAAGATCATTAATACATGAGCTCGAAGAAAAATGGGATACTAGCAGGTCAGCTTTATCCTTGGCTGAAGTGACAACAGAACCATCTGGTTTGGGCAGAGGTGGGAGCAGAGATGGGCAAAAGTTGCGTGTGGCCAATAGCTTTGGCAAGAGACCAGAATGCTCGGCTACCATTAGGGCAAGAAGCAAGTTTTCTACTCTTAGCCTGTTGAAACTCTAGTTTGGACTGATTAATAACTGCTTTACAATTGTTGCGAGCTTTGGTGTAGGCAGAAAATGAAACTGAAGAATTAGAAACAAGCCAATTACGATATGCAACGTTCTTCTCTTGGACAGCCTTAGCACATTTATTGGAAAACCAAGGTTTAGATAAAGGACGAGATTTTAAAGTGGAGTGTGGGATAAAGGATTCCATTCCTGCAAGAATAATGTCACTGACACGATCTGAGCAAGCGTTGACATCAGAAGTTTTGAAACAGTAATCAGACCAAGGAAAAGAAGAAAAGAAGTCTCGCAGGTCATCCCATTTTGCATTCTTGTAATGCCAAACAATACGAAGTTGGGAATAGGCATGAGATAAAGGTTCCATTGGAGAAGAGACAATCACCAAGTTGTGATCTGAAGTGCTTAAAGGACCTCTCACTTCAACCTTGTACTTAGAAGGGTTGTTTGTGAGAAAAAGATCAAGCGTATTGGCTGTATGATTAGGATTGTCCGGTATTCTTGTAGGTAAATGAACAATCTGTGCTAGGTCATTAGTAATTGCAAAAGCCTCAGCATCTCGACCAGCTGGGTCGGTGTGACTAGAAAACGGAAGCCAGCTGGAGTTGTGAACGTTAAAATCACCAAGGAAAATTATCTCACTGTTAGGAAAGTTGGACTGGAGAAAGTCAAGTTGCAAAGAGAGGAAGTCAAAGAGCTCCAAGTGATTAGTGGAGTTGGGAGAACGGTAGAGACAACAGATGAATTTTACACAATGAGGTAGAGAGATTTTAAGCCAGAGAAGATCAAAGAGAGGAGATTCCAAATTGCCAAGTCTCTGACAGGGAATATCAGAACGGACATATGCACAAGTACCACCTTTGAGGCGAAAGGAATCATACAGCAAATAATTTGGACATCTGAGATGAGCAGTAGTTGAATCAACTGATAACTGAGATTCAGTCAGAAAAAGTACATGGGGTTTGGAAGACTGCAAGTGGAAATGGACATCGTTGAGATTAGAATTGAGACCACGTATATTTGTGAAATGAATTAGGAAGTCCTTGGGAGGTTTAGATCTTTTCACAGTTAAGCTTGCTCTATTATTTTGACAATTCATGGTGTATTCAATAGTAAGAAAAAGTGGGTGGGACATGCTGTATGAAGTAATGAAATTTTTGGATATGGCGTACATGTGGTAAGAATATACCCAGATCCTTGACATAACGTGGCCTCGACAATGCTCCCCGCATACACACTACTCGGACTCCCTCCAGTCACTATCTGGCAGAGTAGAGGTAGCAAGATTATACACTAGCTGATCGGGAAGCTTCCTAGAGAGTTACCAATAGGTTCAGTCCGGTGTACTAACTAGCAGCCGGCCTGCGAACACCGTTTTAGAGCTGTACCCTCGAAATGTAAGGAATATTGGATCTCGCCACGACATTCATCATAACCTCAAAAATCATCAATCATACTGCATGATGGAAGAGATAGGGAAGGGTTGGCCGGAACTTAGCTCTAGAGACTAAACATGGGTTCCACCACTTCAAGCCTCCAATAAGCAAAGTGGTGGTATTTCACCGGTTGATGAGAGTCATCTATCACCTAGTACTGCCTGGTAACATAGAGGGGCGGCATTCCTCCATGTAGTGTGGGCGCCACACCTCGACCCCTGCTTACGTTGGTTCACACCTGGGTGGTCACCCACCATGTACTTGTGCATGAAGGTTATACCCAGGATTACTAACAGTCCCACCATTGTGAAGGTGCAAGCAGAGGATTTGGCTGTCATAGACCGTCCGGACTTCGCCGAAATTGGGTCCACTTTGACTTGAGTGTCACCCGAATATCAGTTCCATCAGTGTTTTAGACTCCCAGGTAGCAAGAACAGCTTGTCTGGCATATCTGAGAGAATGTCTGTGACAACCTCAAGGCCCCTATGACAGAAGGTATAAGCCCAAAAATATGGAAAAAAGCTGTATTAAGATTAATTCTCAAAAACCCCGAGAAACCCCCTACTGATCCCAAATCATATAGACCAATAGCCCTACTCCCTGTATTTCTTGTTTGTACAACTCTAGCGCTCTCTTAAAATCTTGATAATTTCTGTCCACCACAGGATGGTTCATTGGCCTATTTTGTAACTTGCAGTTAATACAAGATGGATTCTCACTTTTATATGTACAGTCTTTATAAGAGTGCCCAGCCCTGGAACAGTGTCCACATTCTCAAAAACCCTGAGAAACTCCCTATATATCCCAAATCATACAGACCAATAGCCCTACTCCCTGTACTAGGGAAAATATACGAAAAACTAATATACAGCAGATTAGCTCAATACTATGCAGAAGCAGGTTTACATTCCAACAATCAGTATGGTTTTAAGCAGGGCAACTCTACGGAGGATGCCATGCACCACCTACTGACAACAGTTAAAAACTCAGAAGAGAAATAAATGCTGGCAATCTCTATTGATGTTGCTGGGGCATTTGACTTGCTCTGGTGGCCTAGTGTCCTTAAGAAACTCTGCCAAGCAAATGCCCCACAAAACCTCTATAAGGTAATAAACAGCTACCTTACAGACAGAAGTGTCTCAGTATGCACTAGGTTTTAACACTTGGTTCTCTGTGTTTAATTCAATCAGGCGCTGCTCAAGCAGTGACCAACAGTTCACTATCTTCAGCCTAATTGCAGAAGTAATCCTGCTGGTTTGCTTGTGCATATATTCTTCTAGATACACTCTGGTTTCCTTTGCCTGTTTGACAGGGTCAGTCAAATTTGTTAGGTAGTCTAGTTTTAGTTCTTCTTCTGTCTTTTGTTGCATCTCTGGAATTTCTATAGTTTCTTGATTTTTTCCTTTCCTGCCCTTCTTAATACTGAGGAGGCCAGGAGGCCAGCTATCCAGTTCATTACCATTTCCTCATTAACAGGGGCTTTCTCCCTGAGCACTCTAGCTTCATTTTCAGAGGAGTCTTTTAAGTCATTATCCAGAATTTTGTCATTATTTGATTTTTCAGCCATAATTTCTGCATTAAATTCACTTTCGTAGCAATAAGTCAATTTCTGATGTTTTAAGTAGTGGTTTGAGGTACTTATTTCCAGTGTAGGCCCACTAGAAATCAGAAATCGAGATTTTCCAGTTATGGCGAGAAACGCCTGTAGACAAAGAAAACTATCTTATAAACTAAGTATAAGTTAATTCTGTCAGTAGTGTTATATTTTCCATACAAAATAACCTTATCACAAGCAGTTTGAAGTATAATATATTCAAATTTTTGGACTTCTGAGATGTACTCAAATCAGTGGCTATGCCAGTGGGCTCGCTACCGCTGAAGCTGTAGCGATCGCGCTGAACAAAAAGACTCTCAAAAGAGCAAAAATAGACAAATACAATCACAAAAACTATTCTTGCCCGACTTAATTTACTTCATCTGTGATACTCTTCAAACCTGAAAAATCCATGTTGTAATCGGTTACAACTGAGGAGAAGAACAACTATAAAACAATGAACACATTAACCTATGCCCAATGTGCAAAGGTTAATGGCAAATAGGACATAACTAAAGCAAAACAAATGGCTACTAAGCAACCTAATATAAACAAGGAAAGCAACATTATTATTCTGAAAGCAAAAAGTGACTCTACTCATAAAACTAGTGAGACAGCTAAGGACACAGTGGTAACAAAGCTGAGGCCTCATCTGAGAGAAATAAAGATAAACAACGTGCAGAAAATCAGGAATAATTGAGTCCTGATCGAGGTAGCAAGCAAAGAAGATCTAAGAAAAATAGAAAACCATCCTGAGATGGAAAAACTGGACTTGCTCCCTGAAAAACCAAAAGGGAAAAACCCTAATATTATAATCTTTGATGTACCTGTGTAAGTAATAGAAAAAGAATCCATGATGGATATCTACTTCAAAAACTTTAACAATGAAATGACAATAAATGAATTTACTGCTGAATTCCTGCTGAAAAGAGCAACAAAAAACAAAAGGAATGGGCAACTCAACATAATTGCAGAAATTACACCAAAAATTTGGAAGGTATTGCAGGGACAACAGAGAATCTATGCTGGCTGGACCAGTCATAGATTTAGAGAAAACTTCCTTATCCAAAGTTGCTTTAACTGCCATAAATATGGTAACATTGCCAGAGACTGCAGTCAGAAAGAACCTGCTTGTGGTCACTGTGCAGTAACTGGCCATGATTACAAAAATTGCAAAAATAAGTCTCAGTAGCCAAAATGTGCAACTTGCAAGGCAGCACGGCTGACTGACTATACACATAGTATCAGAGATGATAAATGCCCCAGTTATAAAAAAATGGCAAAACGTATTCAATCTAGAACCAACTATGGGCCAGATTGAAAACGTAAATGTGACTAGGGCTCTAAATCTTGTCCAATTGAATGCTTAATGAGCAAGAGCCGTTGTAGATCAGATCAAACTCAAATTGGAAGAAAATCATATAGATATCTTGGTACTCCAGGACCCCTACACACATATTGCTTTAACTGATGGATATCTGTTAAAGGATAGGGTTCAGGGATACTCAAGAGGCTATAAAATAATAGAATACACCTCAGGTGTCCCTTCTACAGCAATAGTAGTTAAAAATATTGATCTTACAGCACGGTGACCAGGGGAGCAGAGGTGACCCAAAGGTGGGTCACCTCTGCTCCCCAGTGGGAGTGTGTGCCCATATCACCAGTGCTGTAGGACAGTTTTACATTATTTCACTATATTCCAGACCAGGTGAAGATATAAATCCAACTACTGAATACCTACAAGTAGTCACAAACTTGCTACCTACTGCAAATATCATAGTGTGTGCTGATGTCAACTGCCGGACAGCCTTATTGCATAGCCGTACAGAAGACAGAGCAGGCACACACAATGGCCAGATACTTTCAGACTATATAGCCACCTCACCCTTTCAAGTGCTAAACAAACCAAATAACCACCCAACTTTTAGCAGTACCATGTGGGAGAGTGACATTGATGTTACTCTTGCCACCAATTCAATACCTTATAAAATTACACTGTTGGTGTGTCCAGCCAGTCTGAGCCACATCAGATCATAGAACCATCACCTTCAAACTAAACAGGCAATTACAAACAACCCAACGCTCCTTGTTGGAATTAAAAGGTATAACCTTAAAAAGGCAAACTGGGAGATTTTTGCAGAACATACAGCAGCTGAGCTGCAAAAACAGGAAAATGAGTGGTCTAGATCAGACAACTGTAGCCCGAACGAGCAAGCACTGACTATGACAAACATTTTAACAAAAACAGCAAACCTGTCTATCCCACGGAAAAAACCGAGGAAGCAGACAGTTCCCTGGTGGTGCCCCGAACTGACTATACTCAGAAGTAGGGTACACCAGGCGAGGAGACATTTTCAAAGAGCCAGAACATCTTGGCCACAAAATGAGGTGGATGCACTGAGAGATTTTTATAGAACTCTCAGGAATCAGGATACAGCCCTCATAATAGACAAGAAAAAGGAATGCTGGAGGCACTTGGTGGGAACTACTGGAAAAAATAACCCTTGGGGAATTGTCTACAGAATAGTGACCAACAAGCTGCCAAGAGATGTCTTAGAAACTACTGTCAAACCAGATGGAACCCCAACCCTGTGTTGGGTGGATTCTGTAAATAACATCCTAGACAGTATCATTCAGACTGAAACTGGAAATCATTCCCCCACCCAGCTAGACATTATTAAAGAAAACACTGAATATGACAATGCCAATATTGAACCTCTGTTCACTATACAAGACTTAGAAATAGCACTATCTAAAACCAAAAACAATAAATGCCCAGGTTTTGACCTCTTAGAGGTTGAGATTATCAAAAAATTAGTGGAAATAGCACCAGATAAATTAATAGCACTATATAATAACTGTATGACAGAAGGTAAATTCCCAAAAATATGGAAACAAGCTGTGTTAAGATTAATCCTCAAAAACCCCGAAAAACTCCCTACTGATCCCAAATCATATAGACCAATAGCCCTACTCCCTGTACTAGGGAAAATATATGAAAGACTAATATATAGCAGATTAGCTCAATATTACACAGAAGCAGGTTTGCATTCCAACAATCAGTACGGTTTTAAGCAGGGTAATTCTACGGAGGATGCCATGCACCACCTACTGACAACAGTTAAAAACACAGAGGAGAAATATATGCTGGCAATCTCCATTGGCTTTGCTGGGGCATTTGACTCACTCTGGTGGCCTAGTGTTCTTATGAGACTTCACCAAACAAATGCCCCACAAAACCTCTATAAGGTAATAAACAGCTACCTTACAGACAGAAGTGTCTCAGTACGCACAAGGTTCCATGAATTGACACAGCCTGTGAATAAAGGTTGCCCGCAGGGTTCAATCCTTGGCCCTTTCTTTTGGAACTTTGTTCTGGACCAATTTCTGGCCTTGGATCTGGGCCCTGTGGAAAGCCTGGCCTTTGCAGATAACATGATTTTCCTTGTAAAAGGTAACTCACTAGTGGTTGTAGAGCAAAGATCAAATGGCGCCCTCTTGCAGCTGCAGGAGTGGGCACAAATGCACATGCTCAAAATATCACCTGAAAAAACCAAACAAATACTTCTAAAAGGCAATTTGGACATAAGAAGACATCCACAAATCAAAATTAACACAACCACTATAAAAATGGTAACAGAACTAAAATATCTTGGAGTGGTCTTTGATTCAAAATTAACTTTTTACCCCCATTTGATCTACTTGGCGAAGAAAGTGAGAAATTATGCAGGTATGATTGCCAGGATCAGTCGAGCAGATTGGGCACTCAAAAGAAAGACCCTGGCAATCATATACCGTGCAATGTTCCTACCAGTTATCACCTATGGAGCCGGTGCGTGGTTCATCCGCTCAGCCATATTAAGAAATAGGAATAAATTAGAATCGATACAAAGGACAATACTACTCCCTATTACCAGAGCATGTCGCACAGTAAGCACACCTGCACTACAGTTGCTGGCCAGAACTCTCCCACTTTACCTAGAAGTAGCCAAAAGAGGCTTATATTATAGATTTAAAAAGGGCATACCCACAGAATTTCTGGGGATAGCTCTTGATACAACCAACACCTTCAATGATGAAAGAAAAAGAATAGCCACAAAGCTCCATGAGCTATGGCAAACAAATTGGGAGCAGGAAACCAGAGGTCTGGTTACCAAACAGTTTCTGTCACGGGTATCAATGGTTAGCCCAAAGCCACCTCAGTGGTACGCCCCTGGGCTTTTTACAACATTTATATTGACAGGTCACGGCTCCCTAAAGGCGAAACTAACCTCCTCAGGCCTGACCGATGACCCAAACTGCTACAAAACAACAGTGGACCCAACACCGAACCCTGTGGGATCGTTGTTGGATAGTTAGGATCATTAGTTTATTCTGAATTGACACATCGAGATTTGGAATTAATTAATACTTAAGTGTCGGTAGATTTACCATTCGTAACTTGCCGCCATTGTTATACGACACAACGTTATATCCCAAACTAGATAGTATAGTATAGTATATAATATAATATTGTCAATTAATCAATAAAATCTATTAATCTAGTTAAACTTCATTGTCAATTAAATTGTACCTTTGACTTAATACATATAACGACTTAGATTACAAAAGTAATATAATTGACAAACACATAACTTGATACGGAAGTTATATAAACGGAACTCGTAGATAATACTCGATAATAAAAAATATATATAGCGTTATAACTGTGCTGGGATACAAGTTTAGGGTTATAATTTTGTACTGAATTGAAATTTTATTGAAATTAAATCAAAATCATGATTCAGACAAGAGCAGCAAAGCAAAAGGCTCAAGCTAATGGGAGTGCTGTGGCTCAGGGAAGAACTGAGGGGGGGGGGGGCAGTTGTCCTCTGAATCAGTGTGGCATTGGAAGCAAATTGCTGCTTTGGATAAAGGGATGGTTGAGGGAGGAGAAGACAGAGAGTGGTAATCAATGGACACTGCTCATCGTGGACTAATATTATTAGTGGAGTCCCTCAGGGTTCAGTGTTGGGTCCATTGTTGTTTTCTGTATTTATAAATGATATTGATGATGGTATATCGAGCTTAATGTCCAAGTTTGCAGACGATACAAAAGTTGGTAAGGTTGTTAAGGACACTATTGACGCTATGCTGCTGCAACAGTATATGGAAAGGTTGAGCAGATGGGCTGAGAGGTGGCAAATGAAATTTAACATTGACAAATGTAAAGTACTACATATGGGAAACAGCAACCCCAGAGCAACGTATCAACTCTGTGGTACTACACTGACAGTGGTAGAGAATGAAAAGGACCTGGGGGTAATTGTGCAGGCAGATATGACGTTCTCTCAGAAGTGCAGACGGGCTGCAAGAGTAGCTCATGGTGTCTTGTCAATGATATACAAGAATTTTTCTAGCGGGGATAAGGAGGTGATTATTCCCTTATATAAGGCAATGGTCAGGCCACACCTTGAGTACTGTATACAGGTCTGGAGGCCTCATTTCAAGAAGGATGTAGAGCTGCTGGAACGAGTACAGAGAAGGTCAACAAGATTAGTGAATGGAACAAAGGGTTGCTCTTAGGAAGAAAGGCTTAAGTTTTGCAAATTACAGTGTCTGGAGACTAGGCACCAGCGAGGTGATCTGATAGAAGTGTATAAAGCCTTGAATGGTTTGGGCATGCTCAATGCTGATGGGTTCTTCCTCTTGCTCAGAATAATCACCTGAGAGGGCATAAATTCCAATTCAGGAAAGACAGATGAAGGATAGATGTGCAGAAATTTGCCTTTAGCCAGTGGGTAGTTGGTTGGTGGAACAGACTTCCATCCCTTGTTGTGGAAGTTGATAGCCTAAATAAATTTAAGGCTCAGCTGGACAGGTATTTCGAAAGAACGGAGGGGTGAAATGGAAGTGTTTTTTTTTTTTTTTTTTGGCTGATGCTGCATAAGCTTGCTTTCTTGCATCATATGCCTCTACTAATGCTAATGCTATCTTGGGAGTGGACTTTGATTCAAAATTAACTTTTTATTCCCATTTGACCTACTTGGCGAAGAAGTGCGAAATTATACAGGTGTGACTGGCAGGATCAGGCGAGCAGACTGGGGGCTCAAAAGAAAGACCCTGTCAATTATATACCCTGCAATGTTGCTACCTGTCACCTATGGATCCAGTTTGTGGTTCAACTGCTTGGCCATAATAAGAAATAGAAATAAATTAGAATCGATACAAAGGACAATACTACTCACTGTTACAAGAACATGTTGCACAGTAAGCACACCTGTGCTTCAGTTGCTGGCCGGAGCTCTCCCACTTTACTTGGAAGTAGCCAAAAGAGGCTTGTATTATAGACTTAAAAAGGGCATACCCACAGAATTTCTGAGAATAGCCCTTCATACAGCCAACACCTTCAATGCTGAAAGAAAAAGCATAGCCACAAAGCTCCATGAGCTATGGCAAACAAAGTGAGAGCAGGAAACCAGAGGTCTGGTTACCAAAAGGTTTCTGCCACGGTTGGCAATGGTTAGTCCAAAGCCACCTAAGTTGTATGCCCCTGGACTTTTTATGTTTATATTGACAGGTCACAGCTCTCTAAAACTAGCAAGACTAGTTTTAGGCAAAACTAGCCTCCTTAGGGCTGACTGATTTTTTTTTTTTTTTTTTTTTTGTTAGTTGTTGGCGCATTGGCTTCTGTGGCCATATTGCGCCTCCCATGGTTTTTGCATTTCCTACTCTGATCCAAGCCCGAGGCGGGATTCGAACCTGCGACCTTTGGTTTGCCAGGCAGGCACTTTACCCACCCAGCTAGCTCGGTCGGTCGGCGGGCTGACTGATGACCCAAACTGCACACATTCTATACGAATCTATAATTTATGACATCCCCACAATACAGCTAATAGCACAGTTTTGCCCCAGTCTCAGGGAAGAAGAACATCTGTTTATCATAGAAGAGGAAAATTATAAAATCTTTACATCCTTCACACAGAAAGTAGTATTTGATATACACAGAACTATCCAAAGAATGGCAATTCAGCCCCCCAGAAATTAAACAATAATCAATACTTAAAATTGCCCGTGTTTCCCACCATGCCCAGATGATTACTTAAAAACTGTCAGGATAGCAATATTCTGTGCCCTAACAGAAACCTGACATGACAAAACCAGATTGAACTGGGTACTCCCCAGGACTACCCTGCCATGTGTAGGAACCTGGGGCATCACACCAAATAAATAACCATGTAGGGGAGGGAGATATATAGGCAGCCAGGGAAGCAGATTAGCTGAAAAATATTGATATAATCTATTAACAAGAGGATGCAATGTAGAATGAATTCATGAATGAGAATGAGGGACAGAATGAACAGGCTGGGCACTGAGTGAAAGAGTGAATTAGGAATTATGGTAAAAGGAAATAAATGTCAGTTTTGGTGAAAGAAAGAGTGACCCAGCATGAGGGAAAGAGAGAGTGAATGAGTGTTATGATGAATGAGAATGAGTGGAAGAGTAAATGCAATTGACCAAAAGAATACAAAGTTAATAATAACTCACATTACTTTATATATACTAAGAAACATTTACTAACAACACAAACACTATTACTGCAATTCTCCCTGGCCTGCAAAAAACTTGCAGCTAGGCCTGCACCACAACCAAAGAATAACAGTATGTTGAGGTGCCCGGAGAGTGCAGAGCAGAAAGCACGAGTCAAACCAATTAAATGAAAGCCAGAAGAACGAATAAATGTAAGTGTGTGAGAAAAAGAACACAAACCATAAATCTAACCCTAGTTTCAATCATTTATATTCTTACTTATTTAGCTTAATTATTATGCATTAGTATTTAAATTTTACATTACACACCATTGCATCCCCCCATGAGAAAAAAGATTAATGGTGTGTGAGAAAAAAGATGAATGAGCAAGTGAAAAAAAAAAAAAAAAAAATATATATATATATATATACAAAAACCTAACGGGGGAAAAAAATTATAAAATAAGAAAAAAAAAAGTATAAAAATATAATGCAAGTAGAGTGAGAATGCCGATTATGAATAAAGTAAATGTGTCTCTTCCACCCACAATCGGGCAAGGGGAGAGATTACACTCCCTTCGCCTGGTGGATTCCCCACTTCTAGCTAACATACCCGCCCCCGGAGCAGGATGGGCAGTTTAACCTTCTTACCGGATTCGACACTTATATGGACCTGACAAGGATCACAGACGAAGACATACTGTAGCTCCACTGCCAACATGCCATTTGGTGATCTGAACTGGGTACTTAAACCCAGTTCCCTTTAAAACCCCATCCCCAGGCAGGGAGGGAGGAGATGGGTCCCTGTCTCCTACCCTCTCTGCCTCCCCCATACTTCGCCTGGTGGGCCTCGTCCCCACTGACCTCTTTGGGGATGCCTACTCGTCCCCATCCTTCTACCTGTTTCCCCTCAGTGTTCAGTCTCCCAGACCACACTAACTAAATCAACTGAGTACGCCCTGTAACAATGCCGCTAAATTCTAATCAACATCTAAATTCAACCACTTTCTTGTACACCTATTTCAGCCTTTCCAAATTCTAGTCTTCTGTTTTTTTTGTATATAGGCCTTGCCACTGAAACCTTGGAAATTAGGTGACAGGGCCTGCCAAAGTACTCAAATAACCTACTGACCTGCCTCCTTGTGATAAAGTGTGGGCAACAGTGGGTCCCAATAGGGGTCCAACGGCTAAATGGTCAGACACACAACAGAACATAACAGTAAACAACAAACCACTCTCCATACACTTTTTAAATCTCTGGCCTCCAGAGAGTTCTGTGTCAGAAAAAGTGTGTTAGTTGTCTGGTACCCTCAGACAACTAACACACTTTACTTGCACAAGTAAAGTGTGTTAGTTGGACTGCATCTTGAGTATTGCACATGGGTTTGGAGGCCTCATTTTAGAATGAATGTATATCTGCTGGAATGGGTGCAGAGAAGGGCAACAAGATTAGTGAAGGAAACAAGGATAGTCTTACCAAGAAAGGCTTCAGCTCTGCAACCTGGTATGGGAGAAGACAGAGAGTGGTTATTAATGGACACTGCTCATCATGGACTAAGGTTATTAGTGGAGTTCCCTAGGGTTCAGTGTTGAGCCAATTGTTTGTTTCTATATTTATTAATCATGTCGATGAAGTTATATCAAGCTTAATGTCTAAGCTTGCAGATGATACAAAAGTTGGCAGGGGGGTTATCACTGATCGAGATGTTTAGGCTTTGAATGGATTGAGCAAGCTCAATGTTGATGGCATTCTTCCCCTTGCTCAGACTACACATGTGAGGGGACATAAATTCAATTTGAGGAAGGATAGATGTGGAACCACCTGGGACCACCTGCTGGCTGAAGGCTAGCAGGTAGTCGATTGTTGGAACAAACTTCTGTTGTTGAGGAGCTGGATAGTCTGAATAAATTCAAATAAAAAAAGCAAATTATTGGAGTGGATGGAAATGTGATGTAGGAAAGTTTTTTTTTTTTTTCTGCTGATGCTTTATAAGCTTGTTTTTTTGCTGTAGATGCATCATAAAATTTCTTATTAAATCATAAATAAGGAAAAGAAGAGAAAAGGAAAAAAAAAGACAGCAAAGTCTACAAGACCTTGGTAATTACCACAGTGAACAACATTTCAATAACTGCTTTAATGAAACACTGAGAAGTGTAAGAAGCATGGGAGTTTCCACTCCCATCTTTCAGATATTTTATACTGTTTTATTTTGGTTCTGTCATATTCCCTGTTTAACTGGTTCATTTATGTATTTATTTATTATTTATATATTACTAATAATATACTAATATATTAATAATCTATTATGTATATATTACTAATAATATACTAATATATTAATAATTTATTATGTATATATTTATTATTTATATATACATAAATTATGTATATATTTTCTGAAGTATATGCTGTGTGGTAGATTCCTAGAGAGGGTCACCATACACAGTAAACTTGTAGTCCATATATTCATACAAATTTTTTGCTTTATGGAGTGGAATATATCATCTTCCGCTGAATGTCATTAACCTCTGAGTTGATTGCAACATTCAAATTACCTAATTCCTTCTGAAGTTTTTTTAAAGAAGTAAAGTCTGAACATTAAATTGTGTATCCATAATGCTGCTTACAGTTTCTTATAAACCAAAATCTGGCTGCCTGAGAGAAATGGAGAAGTAAAAATTCATGGCAGGGATATTATATTCCTTACAGAATAATACTGTCAAAAAAAAATCTACATTAATAAATTAGTTTTGACCTTTATCATCGTCTGACATATTTCTTTTTGCCTGCTGAAGTAGTTTTCCACAACTCTGAAGCACAGTTTTTAATGCCCTCAATCCCCAGTCATAATGCTGCTGCGGTGTTAACAATTCCCTATTAAAAGATTAATTTTAACTGTTAGCAAACATATAAATATTAGTGGTTATTTTTGGGATCTGAAAAAAATAATATTTCAATTTTAAACTAGAATTTTAAATATTTTAATATTTTAGTATTAAAAGAGGAAAAACATTATACTAAGAGAAAAGCAATATGTGTATCATTTTCACATATACAGAACTTATTTACTGTTTCAAACATGAACAATTTAAGTAATGTAAGCATTTCAGGAACTTTTAGCTTCTCAAATAACATACTTTCAGGAATTAAAAACTTTAATATTTTTAACTCCTGAAAGATTGAAGTGATGAGTACTATCACTTCAAGTGATGAGCAGTAGTTCTAAAAAGAGGGCGGGAGATACAGAGAAAACAGGTAAACTCACCAGCATGAAATTTCATAAACAGATACAGATGAATATCGTAAATATGTTCTGAAATTTTCAAATAGATTAAAAATAGTTTTCTAAATTTATAGAAATATTTATAATAAATCCAAATGCAACTAGGCATAATATTGTAAGAGCTTAAAATTATCTATTAAAAATTGGCATAAATAAATCATAGCTATCTCTTAAATGAAAAATACGATAGTAGTGTAAAGGCATAGTTTCAACTGTATCTCATATTGTGATATCCTTCACGAGTTACCATGTATTGCACTACCTCGAATAAGTAATGCTTTACTAATAGAGTATTTACTATCGTTACTTATTCCTGGTGTGCACTACCCAAACAGCACCGTTTCAAGGCTTACTGGCCTTTCATTGGTGGGTGGGCAGGTACCCTGGTAATGCAATCACGACAACCCAGTTGTGAAGTTAATCCCATAATATAAGAAATACCAAAAGGTGTACATAATAATACTATAATAAATCCAAATGCAGCAAAGCATAACATTATAAGAGCTTAAAATGATCTATTAAATATTGGTATAGATACACCATAGATAGCTGTTAAATGAAAACTAGGTTAGTAGTGTAAAGGCATCTTTTCAACTGTATCTCATATTGTGATCATCCTTCATTTTGTTTCTGTTTAACAGCTATCTATGGTGTATCTACACCAATATTTAATAGAAATATTTATGTAGGGGTAACTGTGCCTAAAACCTTTGAGCGACCAACAGAAGATATGCTGAAAAATTAGTGTTGATCCAAAATTTATTTCTTAAATAATGCCTGAATAGGCTGGTGTAAGTTTCAGTGATTTGGAAAAATGAAATCACTATAACTGGTTGCTCACGAAATATATATATATATTTTTTTTTTTTTATTGATTATCATTTTACATATTTGTGTTTCTATTAACTTTTAGTAAATAACACATAATAGTACTTGTCTATTATCCATCCACCAGTTTAAGTTACAATAAGTTTAACACAACATAACATAACCTATTCTATAAATATTTATATATAAATAAATATATATAAATATCCTTCACTCATTAATCACCAAGAACTGAAATTTTCATTATTCAATTTTTGGTTTGCTTGTTTACAAATTTTTATGATAAATATCAAATTGAATAAATCATACAGAACTGTCTTTTTGATTTTGCTGTTCTTTAATGACAAATAACAAATAATGCTTCAGATAAGATATATCATCTGAGATAGCTCATAATAATCAGGAAAAATATTTTAGTGAATACTCTATCACCAACACAATGATAAGTTTATTATGTTTCTAATAAAATTTCAAGTGCTCTTTTCGCATTGCTTATTTACCCTTTCTGGAATGTATGTTTGTATGCACATATATAGAGAAGTACACATACATACATATCAAAGCCTTTTCAAATAAATTTCAAAATACATTACAAATCTTTCATTAAGTGCTGCTGCCCCTTGTTGTTGTTATTTGGTTTTTAGGAGCATTAGCAACTAAAGCCATATTGCTCCAGGGATATGCGGTGGTCATTCGCTGACCTTTCCGCATTCTCCGTATTTGGTGGTCATGTGCTCGAACCCCAGTCTAATCAAGAAGCGTGTGCTATGCACTGCCACTCCTGCCCACCTGGCTACGGAGGTGCCTTCTGCCCCTTGTCTGTGTTTCCAAGTGATTGTAGACAGTATACAACAGATTGCTACATGAAACCAGATTTTTAAATTTAAAAAGAGATTTTGAATGTCAGCCACTGCATTCCAATTTTGGCTTAAAAAATTGTTTGGAATTCAGATCCATAAGCTGATGAAAATGAATAATGCGATACATAAACAGATGTAGAAGATAGTATTACATCAAAAAATAAGTAACACTGAGTATTTTTATGACTTTTGAATTATTCTGATTTTTCAAAATGTTTAAATTTTTTTTTTAAAACTACCAAATGGTAGTTTAGCAGTGGTGTTCTAAGAGTGTTGCAGCCTTCCCCTCTAACTCAGCCACACTTAAGGTTTGATGGCAGGATTTGAAAAGGTCCTGAAACATAACCAGCTAACAATTTAATGCTGATGTAATGTTTGTAAATGATATAAGTATAAAAAAAGCTATTTTGTTTTTCCAATCCATAATCCATGTGATAAAGGAGTTGCTAAATATGTTGTATATATACAGGGTTTCATAACCGGCAGAATTACTTAACGAGTACAAGACAATGCTAAAAAAAAGCCGCAATTCTGCCCAGACATGATAGGAGGCAGTATATGATGAGAGCCTTGTCGATCAATTCGGCCCTGGAGAGATTGTTCAAGGCTCAAGGGGTAGAATTTTTCTCACCTGGTCTGTGCTTGTTAACAGGAGAGACTGCTTCTACAGGGATGGGATACACTTAAATAGAAAGGGTGCAAGAATATTTGCTGATGCTATCGAGGCAGTGTTAGGTGGGTTGGAAAACTGCTAGCTTGGGGGAATACATGGACTAATAGATTAACAGTAGCTGCTGGCAGAGGTAAAAGTGATTCTTGATCTACTTCTATTGAAATGCAATTGAGCAGCAGCCTGGAAAGCAAGGCAATGGGAATTTCCATGACTGCTGGCAGTCATAGTGGAACAAGTAAATACATGGGCTGTGTAAGGGTAACTAAGAGTAGAAACAGGTGCAGGTATACTTGCATGTACACCAATACTAGGAGCACAGTTAATAAATTCGATGAGCTTGAAGCGTTAGTCAAGACATTAAAGGCAGATATTGTTGGGATATCAGAGACATGGTGTCACACAGACATACACAGTGTAGAACTGGAATTTGGGGAGTACAATGTGTACAGAAAGGATAGACAGGACAGGAAGGGAGGAGGGGTTATGCTGTTGGTGTTGGTATACAATGCAATGTTGAGACTGTTTGGTGTGACATAAGCACTGACTGGGAAAGGAAAAAATAGGAGTAGGTGTGGGTTATAGGCCTAATGAATCTGATGAGTATCATGAGTAATTGTGCAGAGAAATAGAGTGGGCTAGTAAATTAGAGTGTCTTATAATAGAGGATTTTAATTTCCTGGATATTGACTGGTATTTGTGGGTTGGTCACTCACACACACTAGCAAGCCTTTTGTGGATTTATTGTATGATTGTTTTCTACAGCAGCATGTTCGGGAGGCAACTAGAGGGAGTAATAATCTTGATTTGATTATCAGTAGTGATTCTTCACACATCAAGAATCTGCAGATAAAGGAACCACTAGGTGGCAGTGATAACAGTGTGCTGAAGTGGGATTTACTCAAGGAGGTAACTACCATCAAGGGTAAAGGGAAGGGTTTTTGCTTTTGTTCAGGGTGACTACGATGGTCTGAGACAGTATTTAAATTCTATACGGTGGAACCAACTGATGACATTACCAACAGCAAATTCAAAATGGGAAGCATTCAAAGAATTAATCTCGGAAGTTACTAGGCTTTTCATACCAACAAAGAAATACTGTTCCAGATTTAGCCCTAAATGGATGTCAGATGAACTAATTAGACATGAGACAGAGAAGAAAAATACATGGGATACATATAAATAAACATGTGACACAGAAGCCTATGATAGATATAAGCTGGTCTGTAACCAAGTTACAAAGGAGGTTAGGCAGGCGAAGGCAGATTACGAGAAATCTTTGGCAAAGGATGCAAAGAAAAACAGCAAAGAGTTCTTTACTTATGTAAACTCTAGAAGGAAGGGGATGAATCAGATTGGCCCACTTGATATCGATGGTTCAACTGTTGATGATCCTTCTCAGGTAGCTAACAAACTAAATGAATATTTGCATCAACATTCACACATGAGGAGTTATTCACGGAGGGGAATGCCAGAGGTGTATTCAACTCTGGCAGTAAGCTAGATAATTTTGTAATAACTGAGAGTAAATTGGAGGAGAAACTGTTGAAGATAAACACAAGACAGGCACCTGGGGTGGATGGAATCTATCCAGTTATATTAAAGGAGTCAGCAAAAGAAGTAAGCAAACCCTTAGCCATAATTATGAGAGCTTCCTTGGACTCAGGGGAGGTACTCATAGACTGGAGATGTGCAAATGTGACCCCAATTCACAAAGGAGGATCAAAGGCTAACACAAGTAATTATAGACCTGTGAGTTTAACTTCTGTTCCAGGGAAATTAATGGAGGCACTGGTTAAAGAAGCATTGCATGATCACCTAGATAAGACTTCAGTTATAGCTCGGACACAGAATGGGTTTAATAAGGGGAAGTCTTGTCTGACTAATTTCATTGGATACTATGATGTAGTCACAAAGGAACTGGATGCAAAGAATAACTTTGATATTATATATTTGGATCTTAGAAAAGCCTTTGATACTGTTGTGCATGGAAGACTGCTGCACAAATTGGAGCAGTGTGGCAGTGGGGGCAAATTGCTGCTATGGATAAAGGGTTGGTTGAGTGGGAGAAGACAGAGAGTGGTAATTAATGGACACTGCTCTTCGTGGACTAATGTTATTAGTGGAGTCCCTTAAGGTTAAGTGTTGGGTCCATTGTTTTCTGTATTTATAAATGATACTGATGATGGTATATCAGGCTTAATGTCCAAGTTTGAAGACGATACGAAGGTTGGCTGGGTTGTTAATGGCACTAGTGACAGTACACTGCTGCAACCAGATCTAGAAAATTTGAGCAGATGGGCTGAGAGGTGGCAAATGAAGTTTAACATTGACAAATGTAAAGTATTATATATGGGAAGCAGCAATCCCAGAGTAACGTATCAACTCTGTGGTACCACAATGACAGTGGTAGAGAATGAAAAGGACCTGGGGGTAATTATGCAGGCAGATATGAAGTTTTCTGAGCAGTGCAGATGGTCTGCAAGAGTAGCTCATGGTGTCTTGTCAATGATATACAAGAATGTTTCTAGCAGGGATAAGGAGGTGATTATCCCCTTGTATAAGGCAATGGTCAGGCCACACCTTAAGTACTGTATACAGGTCTAGAGGCCTAATTTTAAGAAGGATGTAGAGCTGTTGGAACGAGTACAGAAAAGGGCAACAAGATTAGTGAATAGAACAAAGAGTTGCTCTTACGAAGAAACGCTAAAGTTTTGCAAATTATAGTGTCTGGAGACTAGGCACCTGGAAGATGATATGATTGAGGTGTATAAAGCCTTGAATAGTTTGAGAATGCTCAATGCTGATGGGATTCTTCCTCTTGCTCAGAATAATCGCCTGAGGGGGCATAAATTCAAATTGAGGACAGACGGTTGTAGGATAGATGTGTGAAAGTTTGCCTTTAGCCAGCGGGTGGTTGATTGCTAGAAGAAACTTCCATCTGTCGTTGTAAGATTTGTTCAAAGTGAATGTCTCTTTGGAAGAAAAGTAATGTCAAGAGCTAAAGAGAAAATCCAGTTTTTTAGATGCAGAGGAAGAAATACTAGTAATGTGCTATGCCAAGAGAGAGAGATATTACAAGTTAGGGTAATCCCCAATAGAGATATATGATCTTGCCTAGAAATCGGAGTGTCATTGAAGATAAGCATAGGAGCAGAAGAATCCTTTTTGCGAGATATAAAGACAGGACTGAGTTTAAGCATTGGAATAAACTAAGTTATCCTTGTTCCACTGCAGAATTAACTGGAGATCAGCATTTAAGGAATTGGTAATGGATATTCAAGAAGTTTAGGCTATTTGAGCTGGGCAAAGTTTCTCAAACTGGAAGGTGGAATGCAATTATTATCATCAGCAAAATTATGGATAGGATTTTCAGTCAATGGAAAAAGGTCATTAATATACAAGAGGGAAAAGTATAGTAGAAAGAATAGAACCTTGGGGAACACCCGCTTTGGTGGAGAAGTTAGAAGACAAGAGAGCCATCTACCATCACCTGCAGTGAGTGGTCAGAGAGAAAACTGGAAACCCAATTACAAAAAACAGTTGGCATACCATAAAATGGAAGTATATTTAGAAGATCTTTATAAACTCAAGCAAACCGCTCTTGAATGTCAAAAGCAACTGCTTGAGTTTCACCATACTTTTCCATTGAATTTGTCCATTGATAGGTAACATAAGCCACCAGAATATCACCAGTGGATGATGGATCGACACTGACAAAATCCATACTGGTATGAATTTTGTCAGTGTGGTTAATGAGATGGAAGGTTTCAAGGTAGTTTAAGAATTAGTGGTTAATTGATTTCTCCATTACTTTAGAAAGAGGAGAGGTCAGTGCAATGGGATGATAATTGGATGGGAGGGATTTGTCATCATTTTGGGGAACTGGCTGGATATGAGCAAATATCCAAGGAGAAGGAAAAACATCTCTGGAAAAAGAAAGTGAAAAAAAGGTGACACAAAACAATAGTAAGTTCAGGAGCACAGCTTTTGAAAACAAGTGGAGAAATTCTATCAAAACCTGGAGCTTTCTTAGCATAAAAATTCATCAGAATCTTCTGACATCTTTTTGACGGAAAACCACAGGAGGCATTGAATGGAACGTACTGACAACGGTAAGAGGTGGTTTACCAAGATCATTAATATATGAGTTGGAAGAAAAATAGGAAACCAGCAAGTCAGCTTTATCCTTGGCTGAAGCGGCAATAGAAACTGATTTTGATTGAGGTGGGAACAGAGATGAGCAAAAGTTGTGACCAATAGCTTTGGCAAGAGACCAGAATGTTTGGCTACCAGATTTTTATAAGTATTTATAAGTAAGTGTTACTTTGGATAAGTAACAGGTTTTCTACTCTTAGACTGTTCAAAATCTAGTTTGGACTGATTAATAACTGTTTTACAATTGTTGCAAGCTTTGGTGTAGGCAGAAAATGAAACTGAAGATTTGGAAGGCAGACAATTATGACACGTAACATTCTTTGCTTGAACAGCCTTAGCACGTTTATTGGAAAACAAATGTTTAGATGACGGACAAGATTGTATAGTGGAGTGTGGAATAAGGGATCCCTACATGACTACCATCACTGACGTCAGAAGTTTTGAAACAATAATCTGACCAAGGGAAAAAAATCTCGCAAATCATCCCATTTTGCATTCATGTAATGCTAAACAACATGAAGTTGTGAATGGCCACAAGGGAAAGGCTCCACTGGAGAAGAGGTCATCACTAAGTTGTGATCTGAGGTGGCTAGAGGACCACTCACCTCGACCCTCTACTTAGAAGGGTTATTTGTGAAAAAAGATCAAGAGTGTTGGCTATGTGGTTACAATTGTCTAGTATTCTCATAGGTAAATGAACAATCTGTGCAAGGTCATTAGTAATTGCAAAATCCTCATCATCTTGACCAGCTGGTCCGTGTGACTATAAAATGGAAGCTAGCTGGAGTTGTGAACATTAAAATCGCAGAGGAAAATTACTTCACTGTTAGGAAAGTTGGACTGGGGAAAGCCAAGTTTCAAAGAGAAGAAGTCAAAGAGTTCCAAGTGATCAGTAGAGCTGAGAGAATGATAGAGGCAACAGATGAATTTGACAGAATGTGGTAGAGAGATTTTAAACTAGAGAAGATTTTTTTTTTTTTTTATGTGAACCCGAAACACGAGAGGTATTAGAACCTATAGTACTTAGTACCGTGCTTGGGTTTGAGGTTAAGAAGACGAAAGAAGATATTTGTTGACATTGGACTTGAACTTCTGTAGATTGTAATTATCAGGAAATATGTATGAAGGAAGGTTGTTCCAGAAAACGGCAGTTGAATGAATAAATGAGGAAGATGAAAAGTTGGTTCTGTGGGTTTGAAGTTGGACAGTTGTTGTTTGTTGTTGTTTTGGTTTTTTAGGAGCATTAGCAACTAAGGCCATATTGCTCCGGGATATGCGGTGGTCATTCCCTGACCTTTCCGCATCCTCCGTATTTGGTGGTGACGGGCTCGAACCCTGGTCTAATCAAGAAGCGTGTGCTACGCACTGCTGCTCCTTCCCACCTGGCTACGGAGGCGCCTGAAGTTGGACAGTAAATGGATGTTGGCTAGTGGCGGCACGTGTTCGGACTGTTTTGAAAGAGAGAGCAGGAATTATAGAAGCCAATTCAGAAGAACAGTGCCCATGGAAGTATCTGTAGAAGAGGCATGCAGCGGAAACAGTACGTCTATGAGAAAGTGAGTGGAAAGACTCTGTTAGAGATGAATCATTAATTAACCTAACTGCCCTCTTCAGAATGGAATCAAGAAGCCTGAGAGAGGTTTTGGGGGCACCACCCCAGATGTGGGAACAATATTCCATGGTAGGGCGGATTTGCGATTTATACAGAGTGAGCAGCTGTTTGGAAGAAAAGTAACACCGAGAGCGAAAGAGAAAACCAAGTTTTTTAGATGCAGAGGAAGCAATATTTGTAATGTGCTTGTGCCAAGAGAGATTAGAAGTCAGGGTAATCCCCAAAAGAGATATATCATTTTGCCTACAAATCGGAGTGTCACTAAAGATAAGCATAGGAGCAGAAGAATCCTTTTTGCGAGATATAAGACAAGACTGAGTTTTAGAAGGGTTGAAATCAATTAAGCTGTCTTTGCCCCACTGGAGAATTACCTGAAGATCGGCATTTAAAATTGGTAGCAGATTTTTGAGAAGTTGAAGCTGATTGAGCAGGACAAGGTTTCTCAAAATGGAAAGTTGAATGCAATGTGCTATAATCGGCAAAACTATGGATAGGATTTCCAGTCAATGGAAGAAGGTCATTGATATACAAGAGGAAAAGAGTGGGGGAAAGAACTGAACCTTGGGGGACACCGGCATTAGTGGAGAAGTTAGAAGACAGAGAGCCATCTACCATCACCCTCAGTGAGCGATCAGAGAGAAAACTGGATAACCAATTACTAAAAACAGTTGGCAAACCATAAGATGGAAGCTTGTTTAGAAGACCTTTATGCCAAACACGATCAAAAGCCTTTGAGATGTCAAGAGCAACTACTTGTGTTTCACCGAACTTTCCATTGAATTAGTCCATAAATGGGTAACATAAGGCAGAATATCTCCAGTGGATCGACACTGACGGAATCCATACTGGTGATCGTTGATCAGACGGAAGGTTTCTAGGTAGTTTAAGATTTGGCGGTTAATTGATTTCTCCATTACTTTAGAGAGAGTAGAAGTAATTGCAATGGGACGATAATTGGATGGGAGGGATTTGTCACCCTTTTTAGGAACTGGCTGGATATGAGCAAATTTCCAAGCAGAAGGAAAAACACCTTTGGAATAAGAAAGTGAAAAAAGGCAGCAAAGAATAGGAGTAAGTTCAGGAGCACAGGTTTTGAGAACAAGTGGAGAAATACCATCAGGACCTGGAGCTTTCTTAGCATCAAGATTCATCAAAATCCTTCTGATATCCTTTTGACGGAAGACCACAGGAGGCATTGAATCGAGCGGGTTGAGAATGGTGGGAGGTGTTATACCAAGATCATTAATACATGAGTTGGAAGAAAAATGGGATGCTAGCAGGTCAGCTTTATCCTTGGCTGAAGTGGCAACAGAACCATCTGGTTTGGACAGAGGTGGGAGCAAAGATGGGCAAAAGTTGCGGCCAATAGCTTTGGCAAGAGACCAGAATGCTCGGCTACCATTAGGGCAAGAAGCAAGTTTTCTACTCTTAGCCTGTTCAAACTCTAGTTTGGACTGATTAATAACTGCTTTACAACTGTTGCGAGCTTTGGTGTAGGCAGAAAATGAAACTGAAGAATTAGAAACAAGCCAATTACAATATGCAACATTCTTCTCTTGGACAGCCTTAGCACATTTATTGGAAAACCAAGGTTTAGATAAAGGACGAGATTTTAAAGTGGAGTGTGGGATAAGGGATTCCATTTCTGCAAGAATAATTTCACTGACACGATCTGAGCAAACATTGACATCAGAAGTTTTGAAACAGTAATCCGACCAAAGAAAAGAAGAAAAGAAGTCTCGCAGGTCATCCCATTTTGCATTCTTGTAATGCCAAACAACACGTGGTTGGGAATAGCCATGAGATAAAGGTTCCATTGGAGAAGAGACAATCACCAAGTTGTGATCTGAAGTGCCTAAAGCACCTTTCACTTCGACCGTGTACTTAGAAGGGTTGTTTGTGAGAAAAAGATCAAGCGTATTGGCTGTATGATTAGGATTGTCCGGTATTCTTGTAGGTAAATGAACAATCTGTGCTAGGTCATTAGTAATTGCAAAAGCCTCAGCATCTCGACCTGCTGGTTCGGTATGACTAGAAAACGGAAGCCAGCTGGAATTGTGAACATTAAAATCACCAAGGAAAATTACCTCACTGTTAGGAAAGTTGGACTGGAGAAAGTCAAGTTGCAAAGAGAGGAAGTCAAAGAGCTCCAAGTGATTAGTGGAGTTGGGAGAACGGTAGAAACAACAGATGAATTTGACACAATGAGGTAGAGAGATTTTAAGCCAGAACAGATCAAAGAGAGGAAATTCCAAATTGCCAAGTCTCTGACAGGGAATATCAGAACCGGCATATGCACAAGTAGCACCTTTGAGGCGAAAGGAATCATACAGCAAATAATTTGGGCATCTGAGATGAGCAGTAGATAAATCAACCGATAACTGAGATTCTGTCAGAAAAAGTACATGGGGTTTGGCAGACTGCAAGTGGAAATGGACATCGTTGAGATTAGAATTTAGACCACGTATATTTTTGAAATGAATTAGGAAGTCCTAATTCAATGTGAAATGAATTAGGACGTCTTAAGTCCTAGAGAAGATTGAAAAGAGGAGATTCCAAATTACTAAGTCTCTGACAGGGAATATCAGAACGGACATATGTACAAGTACCACATTTGAAGTGAAAGGAATCATACAGTAAATAATTCGGAAACTGAGATGAGCAGTGGTTGAATCAACCAATAACTGGGATTCTGTCAGAAAATGTACATGGGGTTTGGCAGACTGTAAGTGGAAATGGACATCATTGAGATTAGAACTAAGACCACCCATATTTGTTAAATGAACGATGAAGTGTTAGGGAGGTTTAGATCTTTTCACAGATAAGTTTGCTCTATTAGTTTGACAATTTATGGTGTATTTGGCAGTAACAAAAGTTGTGGGGGGGGCATGATGTATGAAGTAATGAAATTTTTGGATATGGAATACACATGGTAAGAATATACTCAGATCCTTGACATAACATGGCCTTGACAATGCCTCCCATTCCCACTACTCAGACTCCCTGCAGTCACTATCTGGCAGAGTAGAAGCAGCGAGTTTTTCACTAGCTGATCTGGAAGCCTACTAGAGAGTTACCAATAGGTTCGGTCTGGTGTACTAACTAGCAGCGGGCCTGTGAACACTGTTTTAGAGCTGTACCTCCGAAATGTAAGGAAAATTGGATCTCGCCATGGTGTCCATCATAACCTCAAAAGATATCTGTGACAGCCTTAACCTGTGTTTGTCAGGCAGTGTCATTACATTTGGTGATTCTCTCTACAAACATACACGGTACGGCTATGGGCACCCCTGTCAGCTCTGTTATTGCCAACGTTACAATGGAGGTGTTAGAGGAACACATATTCTTGAACCCGCCGGTACCAATCACCATGTCGTGCAGGTAAAAAAACGTAAAGTGCAGCCGTTATCAACCCACTGCAGGATGGAAGCCTCCTCAACAATTCCTGCTGAGGGAAATGGACCATAATCTGCCACGCTGGTCCAGTGCGGGTTGGCAGATCGGCCGTATTCAGCAGTCAGGGGCTTAAACCCCGGTCTACTCAAAGAGCGTGTGCCGCTCTTTGAGTAGACCGGGGTTTAAGCCCCTGACTGCTGAATACGGCGATCTGCCACCCGCACTCGGACCAGCGTGGCAGATATGGGATTTCCATCTTCCTCAGAGTACCTCAAATCCTTGAAGCGAATGGGACACTTCTTTTCCTAGATGTTTTGATAAGACTAGCGGGCTCTCGTCTGGAAATCTTAGTATACTGGAAACCAATGTGCTGCGGGCAATTCATGAACTACAGGTCAGCCCATGCCCCTTGTCATCTAAACACCACTGCATGCGCTCTACTCTCTCGAGCTTGAGCCATTCCAGCTGAGAGGAAGCCAGGTGCACAGAGGTTTCTAGAGCAAAAGCTGACCTCACCAATTGTGGATACCTAGCCCATGTGTTAGACAAGTGCTTACTACAAGCACAAGAGCTTGCAACTCATCCGAGGTCCTCATCCCCTCACGACAGTGACAGTGTACCTACTGCTTATATTCCGTATTACCCAGGCGTCTTGGGCCAGATTTCTAAGATTTCCTGCATGAGTACTGCATGAAATGCATACAACTTTCTGGTAGGAGTCTATGATCTCTGGTCTCAAGATTAAAAACGCCCATCGCCTCTCTCTTACGCAACAGTATTGTATACTGGATTACTTGCCATGATTGTGGCAGCTGCTATGTAGGGAAAAGCTCCATACGTCTTCAGGACCGCCTCGCAGAACATAACAGGTCCATCCACCTGGGTGACTTTGAGCATGCTGCGATCGCCAAACATTTTTGGTCAACTCATCATGACCTCAACCGCAGGCACGACAGTGAGGTGATCGACCAATCTTAACACTACTATCACCGTCTATGTTTAGAGTCCTTAAATATATCCAGCTGTCACAAAGTTTTAAATCACAGTAGAGATACAAGACTACACCCAATTTTGGAGTCAGTAGCTTTGAAACATGACAAGCGCTGGCAGCAATCCAATATGCATGGCGCGCACCAACAACAACAACAACAATCGCCTGATCTGGCCTAGTGAATGACTGAACACTCTCGCGCTCATGTACATGCTCTCCCAGTCTGATCATGCCCAATCCGATCATGCACAGCATATTTAGTATAATTTATTCCATTCCTAACGTTTTATATTACGTTTGCATTCTGTATATATGTACCTTTCTTGCTGAGGAAGTGGTTCGTTACCCTGAAAGCTACTTGTCATATTAAAAACTTATTAAATTTATTTTAGTTATTGCTTTCACTGGCTCTGCTGTATTCTCTTCTTCTAAACCATGGAAACCAGTGCCACAGGCCCATTCTCTAACATTTCAGGAGTTTTTAGATTTGATAAAATATTTCAAATCATCAGGGTATATAACTGATTTTACAGTAAGATGTTATGATGATAAACAGTAAAATAATTTTTCAAAATAAATTCAGATTTTATACACCAGAAGAATAATAAACTTTTATACCTACCTACCTATGCTGATGTAATGTGGTTTGTCTACCCAGATATAAAAATGTTATATAAACATTTTTTTTTTTTTTTTTTTTTTTTGATTTAGTAGTTGTTGGCGCATCGGCTTCTGTGGCCATATTGCACCTCCCAAGGTTTTTGCAGTACTTTGATCCAAGCCCGAGGCGGGAATCGAACCCGCGACCTTTGGGTTGCCGGGCAGGTACTTTACCCACGGCTAGCCCGGTCGGCTACATTTTTGTTGTTTCAATTCTAGGTTGATGCTGAATATATGGCCTACACTTTGCATATATTTTTATATCAAAATATATATATATATCTATATTTTGTCAATGGATATTAGCTATATATTGCCATTTCCTAACAATATTAGATGTGGTTAGTTTTTCTAACAATTAAACTAAGTGTAATTTCACTTTTTTTCTAGGTAATTATTGTAGATTTGTTTACTTTTTAATCACAAAACCAAATAAAAAATTTAATTTCTTGAAAGGAATTGCAATTACAGCTGGGCAGGCAGCATAGTTTGAGATCTTGAAAGAGCTAAAAAAACTCAGGGATCAAAATGACTCTGACATATCTGGCAACAAGCTAACACTGCAGTAACTGGATAAGCTCCACTCATAAGAGTAAGTGCATAGTTCATCCCCTGTTTGATGAGTATATCTGGTGCATATACCAATTTGTTGTAAGATATGGAAGACAGATTTCAGAAGCTGACATGAATTGTTTGTTATATTCTGTACATATTTTGGATTCTTCTGCTTTGTGTTACGATATCTTTTTATGAGGGGACAAAACATTTAAAAATGTCTCTTAAATTAGCTATTTTACTTGTTAATTACTTGATCTAAAAAGTTATGACAGCAAAAACATGTCTTTTTTACCATACCAATGAAGCACATAAAAATCAAACGTTAATATTTTAATTTTTAAAAATTAATTTCTTTAAATTAAATATAAGCCAACACAATTATGGGAAATTTAGTACTTACTTGGATAAGCTAAAAATTGACACCAATTTTCTACCAAGTACCTTTGAATGTTTAAAGCCTTCTGAAAATAAAAGCACTTCAGAAATAAGATCATTATCTGGAGAAGTCATAGCAACAGGCCGAAAGAGTTGCTTCAAGTTATCTGGCAATTTCTGTCTCCCTCCATAGCCCTTTCCTGCTGGATTCATAGTAATAAATATACCAGAGGCAGGATCAACCTTAACCTAAAATAGGATATATAAATAAAATCAAGCATAAATGAAAATAAAAATTTTTAATAATCACACTGCAAATGTGGTTCTGCAAAGATATATTCACCTAGAATCCCTGGTAAAAGATGTTTTAAACCAGAGACATTTATTGGTTCTTTTCTATATAGCCAACAATCAGGGGACCATATATAGATCACCTACTGATGACTTGAAACTTCTGATGACCAAATGCCCTTGAAATTATCATCATCAGAAAATGGTTGTCATGAAAAGGAGAAGAAAGCTGAAAGGGCTAAGTTGAGAGAATATGATGAATATAACAAAATTTCAAAGCCATATTGGTTTGCCATTTATATGGTGGCAACGGTATACCTTTGATCAGCATTTCTATATGATGTTTCTCCACAGCTGCATGCAAGTGGGACAGAAAGTGCTCATTTAAAGATAATCAGTAAACAATCATAACATGTTGGTCTCATTAAGCTGATAGCATCACCTTCCCAGATGCCAGTATTCCAATCTTTTTCTGAGGCAGTGAATGAAAATGTTTCCACTGCTTAGAACAAGCTTTGATTTATGGAACAAAATGGTGAATCCAGGTTGCATCCATGATCCCTGCCCAGAAAAAGTACTGGTCATTATTGCATAAGTCATTACTGCACAATTTTGCCTTTGCATCTTCCAGAAAGATGACCATTAATCATGGGAGTTGTAGGGCCAACACCATGCATGTGCAACTGGTTTTGCATGATGTGTTCCACAGAGCTTTAGCAAATTCAAAAATTGTTACATAGCAGTCTTCCATGACTATATTCTCCACTTACTTCACATTCTCCACAACAGTAGTGTTGTTGAGATCCCCGGAATTTCTACATCCAGTACACTAATTCATCCTCACTTGAACTGCCTTTATCACTGTGTGGTAATACCACAGGATGGGCAATCCATCCTATATAACTGCACTTATCCTCCCACAAAATGTTTCAGGTTTTATCCTGAGAGAAACAGGAAATTAATGATAGACTTGTACTCTACTTTGTTCATAGTTACATTTCCTCCTGATGTAGGCTCCATAATAAAATGACAATTTCAGAGTTACCAAAATTTTCAATAATATAAAGATTATAAGCTATAGCTAATAAAAAATTATAATAAAAAATAACAATTATTCTTTCTAAGTGAATATGAATCTTTACTGAATGACTTGCATAATCTATGCTACCTATGTGATCTATGTATAATCTATATAAGGACACTAAAAAATAAGTATGAAACTGTTGGAGGGAGGAACGTGTAGTACCACAGAAGTATAGATGAAGCTAAATGGAGAGATGACATTTACAATTGATATGTAAAGCAGAAACAAGGAAAACAAATATATGAATGTGAACAAGTGGTAAGATGGCATGGGGAAGGATTTAGCATACAACAAATACAGGAACTTCTGAATGTTTTCTAAAAATATCCACCTGGAGCTCCACACACAAGTAAAAGGCAGCTGGACATGGCATAGTTGCACAATGGCCAAAGAGACAATATATTCTGAAAACAAGAGAATTCACAACAGCTTCTGATTTTTTTATCTGAATAAATCATGCCCATAGCTACCAAAGAACAGCCTCAGAAGTCTAGGAACATAAAGCAGCAATGATCAGTGCACACACACACACTAAATAGAGGAACTTCTGAATGTTTTCTAAAAATATCCACCTGGAGCTCCACACACAAGTAAAAGGCAGCTGGACATGGCATAGTTGCACAATGGCCAAAGAGACAATATATTCTGAAAACAAGAGAATTCACAACAGCTTCTGATTTTTTTATCTGAATAAATCATGCCCATAGCTACCAAAGAACAGCCTCAGAAGTCTAGGAACATAAAGCAGCAAGGATCAGTGCACACGCACACACACTTTGTGCAGGATTTACGTAACAAGCCATCCACAAACATCATGAAAGTTAATAGAGAGCAACAGGCCCAACATTGTTAAACTCAGAATTGCCAGCCTCTAGAAGAGTGAAAAGGATTCTCTGGAATCTGGTAATTGGTAATCAATGGACACTGCTCATCGTGGACTAATGTTATTAGTGGAGTCCCTCAGGGTTCAGTGTTGGGTCCATTGTTGTTTTCTGTATTTATAAATGATATTGATGATGGTATATCAAGCTTAATGTCCAAGTTTGCAGACGATACAAAGGTTGGTAGGGTTGTTAAGGACACTACTGACAGTATGCTGCTGCAACAGGATCTGGAAAGGTTGAGCAGATGGGCTGAGAGGTGGCAAATGAAGTTTAACATTGACAAATGTAAAGTACTACATATGGGAAACAGTAACCTCAGAGCAACGTATCAACTCTGTGGTACTACAACAGCTTCTGATTATAGAGAATGAAAAGGACCTGGGGGTAATTGTGCAGGCAGACATGAAGTTTTCTGAGCAGTGCAGACGGGCTGCAAGAGTAGCTCATGGTGTCTTGTCAATGATATACAGGAATTTTTCTAGCAGGGATAAGGAGGTGATTATTCCCTTGTATAAGGCAATGGTCAGGCCACACCTTGAGTACTGTATACAGGTCTGGAGGCCTCATTTCAAGAAGGATGTGGAGCTGCTGGAACGAATACAGAGAAGGGCAACAAGATTAGTGAATGGAACAAAGGGTTGTTCTTATGAAGAAAGGCTTAAGTTTTGCAAATTACAGTGGCAACTAGGCACTGGCGAGGTGATCTGATTAGAGGTGTATAAAGTCTTGAATGGTTTGAGCATGCTCAATGCCGATGGGATTCTTCCTCTTGCTCAGAATAATCACCTGAGAGGGCATAAATTCAAATTCAGGAAAGCCAGATGTAGGATAGATGTGTGGAAATTTGCCTTTAGCCAGCAGGTAGTTGGTTGGTGAAACAGGCTTCCATCCCTTATTGTGGAAGTTGATAGCCTAAATAAATTTAAGGCTCAGCTGGACAGATATTTTGAACGAACGGAGGGGTGAAATGGGAGTGGGTTTTTATTTTTTTGGCTGATGCTGCATAAGCTTGCTTTCTTGCATCATATGCCTCTACTAATGCTAATGCTAATACTGTTTCCATCGGAATAAAAAGTTAAAATGTAGTTAGTTAGAAAGGTAATAAAATCGGAATAGAAAGTTAGAAAAACTCAGAAGTGCTCAAGGGTCCACACAAACAACTGAAAAGCTAGAGGGGTCACAAAAGTGGTTCTTTTGTGACTTGCAGGTCACACTAGATTGCAAACAATATGTCAGTGCCATTATTCAGTAAAATATATTAAACATTTTATCCTTGCACAAAAAATGTATAACGTATGAATTTTATTTAAATTTTATAGTGTATATCTCCTTTACGCATTATGATCTACCATTTTGGGTTATTTGTATGCAGTAAAACATGCTGTGAAAGTTAACACTTGGGGAGTGTTCAGAGCCCCGGGCCACCAGTTTAATATGTTTAGACTAGATCAGTGGTCTCTAAAGTAGGGTGCATGCACCCCTAGGGGTGCATGACATAATTAGATGCACGAGATGATCCATTGGGTGCATGATATAACCCTCAATAAAATCGTGAGGACTTTTCCACACTGATATACAGGGTGTCTCAAAAATACATGGCATAACTTCAGGAATGAGTTCCTCATATGTAGACAATAAAAATATTTTAAATCAACATAGTTCCGGAAATGCTTGGTTCCTGAGTTATTAACCAGAATGTCTTATCTCCTGCAGGTGATTTCCTTCATCACAAGATACTGACAGAATCTGGTGGTTTTCCATTCCGACCATGTACTCAAATCAGGAGCAAGAGGATATGCACTTTATGTACGGTTTGGTGGACGGCAATGCTCTGGAGGCTCGTCATTTGTACCACGAAAGGTTCCCAGAATGAAGATGTCCAGACAGGAAAAACGTTTGAAGGTATCCATCACCGCCTTTGTGAACATGGGACCTTTACACCTCGTGCTGCCAACAGAGGATGACCAAGATCTACGACTCCTGAAGTAGAGGAGGAGATTTTGGATGTTGTGCATGTCACTCTTGGAATCAGAACATGCAGAATAGCAATGCAACTGGCTGTTCAACGTTCGACTATATGGAGAGTGATGCGAGAACACCAACTGTATCCTTACCATCTGCAACAGGCCTTGTCACCAGCAGATTACCCTGCACGAGTAATGTTCTGCCAGTTGTTCTTGCAGCAGTGTTGTACAACTCCTCACTTTCCTGCCTTAGTGATATTCACAGATGAAGCATAGTTCACACGAGATGGAATCCAAAACTTTCACAATCAGCATGTATGGGCTGAGGAAAACCCACATCACCAACAGTGGTTCAGCCTCAACATCTGGGCAGGTGTTTTTGGTGATAAGTTATTTGGGCCCCATGTACTTCCAAACAAACTCACAGGGCAGGTGTACAGAAACTTTCTGGAAAACAACATGCCTGATTTCTTGGACGCCACGCCACTGATCATTCGTCAACAAGCACACTTCATGCACGATGACGCTCCCACACATTTCTTATATATATATATATTGTGAATATATATATAACCCGCAATTACGTGAATCGAAAGTTTCCTGGTCGATGGATAGGTAGAGGTGGACCAACTGCCTGGCCTCCGTGGTCACTGATTTAAACCCACTAGATTTCTTGTTGTGGGGCCATTTAAAGTCATTGGGGTATTCGACTCTGGTAGCTGATGTGGAAACTCTCCACAATCGAATTGTGGCAGGTTGTGAGACAATACGAAAAATGCAAGGAATTTGGTATCGTCTTCGCGAGTCCATGAGACGTCGATGTGAGTCATGTATTCAGGCAGGTAGACATTTTGAACAATTACTATAAGGTGATGTGAACAGTTAAGTGTCATAGACAAACCTTCAAAACTCGGAAACCAAGCATTTCTGGAACCATGTTGATATAAAATATTTTTGTCTACATACGAGGAACTCATTCCTGAAGTTATGCCATGTATTTTTGAGACACCCTGTATAATCTAGTTATAATACATAATATCTAGATATAATGCATACCATGTAAATTATTTATAAATAAAACAAATAGAATTGCATTACATTTACACTTTTTACATTAATGATTTCTTATCATTTTGTACTTGAACTTCAATTTAATTTTATTTTGTATTTTTTAATTTGTGATCTTTTAAAATTATATGTGATTTTAGATATAATGCCTTCCATGTAAATATTAAACTTATATATTTAATTTTTTTTACTGGGGTACACATTAGTCCTTTTAAGTGAAATAAGGGTGCGCGACCAAAAAAGTTTGGAGATCAATGGACTAGATCATTCATAATTCTAATCAAAGCCCAACAAAATTCTTGAGAAGTGAAACTGAAAGGATGATGTGAAGACTCATTCATGAAACTTATATATATATACAATATACACAGTTGTCCCTTTGTTTATACAATATCTTATATTGTGAATATATATAACCTTATCTGTACATACATGGTTTCAATTATGCATAGTTGGATAAATGTAACCTCTTTCCATTGTGCACAATAACAATTCACTTTTACAAAATGCAGCCTCACTGCTTCCTAATCTTCATTATCTCTGACCTAATGTGTACAGTTCTGAAATTTTGGCTTCAGCAGCTCACACCACCATGAAGAGAATTAAGGCAGGAGACTACTGGCTTCTGAAGTAGGCCAATGCCAAACTCCATCACAATCTTGGGATCACTACCACTGAACTGGCACTTGCCATGCCAATCAGATTCTCCTTTATTTATGGAAGGAGGATCATATTCATAGCCAAAATGTTAATAGGATCAATCTTTAAACCTACCATTTGGGACTGGTGCTCATGAAGGATCCCACAACCTCATCTCAGGTCCACTCCAATATGCATCAGTCATACTAACAGGCTTGCCCTGGCTGACAGATTCCTTCCTAACCAAATGCTCGATGTGCTCACCAAAATAGATGGTAACATGCATAAAAAAGTGAAAGTACAAACAGAGCACTCTCTCTGCCATAATCAAAGTAACAGCTTTGTACGTGATCACTGAATTATGACCACCACAATGAAAACTGAATGCGACCAGTTGACCACGTGAGGTACAAGAGTGTGGAGTTAGTCAATCTATGTAGCATAGATAATGTGTCAGTGGTTCAGTAGGTAGTAAAATTCTGAGCGTGATAGGTAAAAGGAAGGATTTATCAGACTTTGACAAAGGACAGATTGTGGGTGCTCAACAAGCTGGTGCCTCAATTTCCCAAACGGCTGGACTGGTGGGGTGTTTGAGAGCTGCAATAGTTAAAGTGTACTGGGACTGGCATCAAAATGGTCAAACAACGACCAGATGGCAGAACTGCAAGAGTCAGCAAAAGGTTGATGTTAGAGGTGAGCGCTGGGTCCGACGACTTGTACAGGCGAACAGGCACAGCACTGTTGAAGAGTTGACTACCCAATACAACATGGGCCAACACGGAACAATATCTGGCATGATCATGCATCACACGCTCGCACTATGGGCTATACCAGCAGACAACCCCTACAGCATCCTCTCCTAACCAAGGTTCATCGGCGTAAAAAACTTGCCTGGTGCAAAGAGCATACAAGTTGGATGTTATAAGACTGAAGGTGTGCTGGTCGGATGAGTCACGTTATTTACTCCACACCGTGGATGGTCGTGTACGGATTTGGCATCAACAACGTGAGGCTCTTGATCCATCATGCATGGTATCAAAAGTACAGGCCGGTGGAGGCAGTTGTATGGTGTATGGCATGTTTGACTGGTAAGAACTTGGATCTCTGGTGCATATAGAACAACGTATCACTGGTCTCTGCTATCGTCAACTGCTTGCTGACTGTGTACACCCTGCTATGTTACACCTTTTCCCGAATAGTGACGGTATCTTCCAAGGATGACAATGCACCAAGCCATTGGGCACTTGTGCAGGAATGGTTTGAGGAACACAGTTCTGACTTCCAGCATATCAATTGGCTTCCGAACTCTCTCGATATCAATCCCATAGGGCACTTGTGGGATACTATGGAAAGGTATATCAGGCATCTGGATACACCAATCACCTCCATACCTGTGTTGCTGACCACATTACACACAGCTTGGTTGGCCATACCTCCTGAACGCTTCCAACATCTTGTTGAATCAATGCCATGTCAGATAGTTGCTGTACTGAGGGCAAAAGGAGGACCTACGAAGTATTAGGTAGGTGATCATAATTCGGTGATCACTCGGTGTATATATGTCTGTAATCAGTCTTATTATCTCATAAATTTATTGTTTATTTGTCGTTCATATTATATTAATGTATCATCCCACTGTGTATTCTCCTATTAATTGTCATGTGGTACTTTAAGTGCCTCACTCATATTGTTAACCCCTGGCATTACAACACTGTGAAGGGATTTTTATGGTTTCTCTTTCCATAATAAATATATGCATTTATTTATTTTTACCAGTGAAGTCTATTCATTACTGATTAACTCATTCACTGCTAAGCTTCCATTGAAAGGTGGCCTCATTAAGTACACCCAATATTCAATATTTATGGGCCTCAATAAAGCAATCACAGAAAGAATAAAATAAATGCTGAAAATATAAGATCAAATGTTGTGGAAAGTCACCAAAAGTCAAAAATGGCATTTTAAGGTATGTTGGAATATATGCAGAAAGGGCCTATTATCTTTACCATATTTGTCCATCCGCACATAATAACTTGACCCCCAATTGGATGTATTTTCATAAAATTTAACATTTCAATCCCTTAAACATTTTCTGGACCATTCCAAATTTCATTAAATTTGGACAAACAGAAATCTGGCGATTATTATTTCTTTGTCTGTCCATCCATCTGCATATAATAACTTGACTCGCAGGACAGATTTTCATGAAATTTATATTATTAATTTTAGAGCAATTTGTCAAGCCTTCGAAAATTTCGTTAAAATCAGACCAACAGACATTTAGCAATTATTATTATATTTTTTTTTCATATACATGCATACATCTCACACAAGCTATCCACTTTTCATATATTATAGATGAAATAATGGATATTATGGTTTTTGCCACACACTGATTGGAGGAATGAATGGGCAATATGGAAAATGTGCAGAAACAAAATGTACGAATAGTAGTGGCAAATGATGCAAGAAAGCAAGCTTACGTACCATCAGCCAAAAAAAAAAAAAAAATATATCCCTTACAAATCCACACCCTCTAAGAATTCATCTAGTACTTCCTTGAATTTATTCAGACCATCCACTTCCACACCAACAGATGGGACCCTTTCCAAAAATCAAACACCCACTGCCTGTGAGCAAACTTGCACACATCTATCCTGCAACCATCTTTCCTCAAATTGAATTTATGCCCCCTCATGTGTGTGTGTGTAGTCTCAGCAAGAGGAAGAATGCTGTTAAAATTTACCTTACTCAATCCATTCAAGGCCTTAAACATCTCAATCAGATCTTCCAGCAGATACCTATTCTCCAGATACTGCAATTTGCAGAAGTGAAGAATTTCTAGGTAAGGTCACCCTTTTGTTTCCTTTGCCAATCTGGTTTCCCTTCTCTGAACCCATTCCAGCAGTTCTACATTCTACCAAAAGTAAGGCATCAAGACCTGTATGCAATATTCAAGACTCGGCCTAACCATGCCTTTGTACAATGGGATAATCACCTTCTTATCCCTAGTAGCAAAGTTTCTTTTTATCACTGACAAAACCCCATGAGCTGTCCTGGTAGCATGTCTGCACTGCTCAGAGAATTTCACATCTGATTAAACAATTATACCTCACGGTCTTTTTCATTTTCCACTAAACTGAGTATAATACCACTCAGTTGATAAGTTACTCTGGGATTACTGCTACCCATATGCAGTATGTTGGATTTATCAATGTTAAACTTCAACTACCATTTCTTAGCCCATTAACCTAATTTTTATAGATTTCGTCATAGTAGCATATTCATTACTGTCATTATCCACTCGATGAACATTTGTATCAACTGCAAATTTAGATATTAAGCCTGATATACTTTCATCAATTTCATTAATAAATACTGAAAACAATAGTGGGCCCCAATACAGAACTCCGGAGGATTTCACTAATAACATTAGTCTATGAAGAGCAGGGCCCATTGATAACCACTATGTATCCTCTTCCACTTAACCATCACTTTACCCATTGCAGTAACTTGCCTTAATGCCCCATCGTTCCAGTGTATACAGCAGTCTTTTATGTGCAACAATATCAAAAACATTCTTGAAATCGAAATATACAAAATCAAAATAACTTATCAGGTTGGTTAGACAGGACCACCCTTTAACAAATTCATGCTGTGACTGCAGTATAATTGCATTCCTGTCCAGATGGTCCTGCATTACTTTAACCAGTGACTCATTATTTACAAGGAACAGAAGTTAAGCTAACAGGTCTGTAATTACTCATATCACCTTTTGATTGCCCTTTATGAAGTGGGAATAAATTTGCACATTTCCAGTCCATAGTAAACTCCCCTGAATCCAAGGATGCTCTCGCAATTATGGCTAAAGGTTTGCTTACCTCCTCTGCTGCCTCCATTAATAACTGGGGAGATTCCATCCACCCCAAGCACTTTTTTATATTCAGCTTTAAGAATTTCTTTTTCCACTTTCCTTTCAGTTATCGCAAAGTCATTTTGCTCCCCATCAGAGTTTGATAAACTTCTGGCATCCCCACCCCTAAAGAATTTCCAATATGTGAATGTAGATGTAAATACCTATTCAATTTGTCTGCAACCTAAGCAGAAACACCAACAGTCAATGCCAGACATCAATTGGCCCAATATGATTCACTCCTTTCCTTCTACTGTTAATACAAGCATAGAAATCTTTGCTGCTTTTCTTTGCATTCTTTGATAAAGAGCATTGCTTCCTCTTATTGCCTCTCTAACATGCTGTTGTAGAAAACAGTCATAGAAGAAATATACAAACGTCTTGCTAGTGTTTGAGTGACCAACCAACCCAAAAATTCCAATCAAGCTTATATCACACCAAACTGACTCAACATTACACTGGTCACCCATGTCGACTGGATGCACTGCTTTAGATTTAATATTCTTCTTAACTAAGAGCATAACCCCTCCTTTTTTGTCGTCTATCCTACCTGTACACATTGTATTCCCCAAATTCCAATTCTGCATTCTATATCAGTGTGGCATCACATCTCTGATACCCAACAATATCTGCCTTTGATGTTTTGACCAGCATCTCAAATTCATAAAATTTATTTACTAAACTCTTAGCACTGGTGTACACACAAGTATACATACACCTGTTCTTATTCTTAGCTACCCCTCCTGTCCTGTCTGTCCTTACTGTATACATTGTACTCCCATATTCAAATTCAGCATCACTTATGTCTGAGTGACACCATGTCTCGGCTATCCATACAATATCTGCATTTGATAACTTAACCAGTACTTCAAATTTATTTACAATGCTCCTAGCATTAGTGTAGATGAACATGTTCTAACACTTAGCTACCCTAACACAGCCCTTTTATTTACTTGTTCCATGATGACCCACAGTAGGACCTGAAATCTCCAACACCTTCCTTTCCAAGCTACTGAATGTTCCAAAAGAAACAGTGCAAGGTTCACTTTCACCTCTGCCTGCAGCTCTAGTTAATATATTAGTATGTGTATCTCCCCAACTTAGTAGTTTGCCAACCAACCTATCCCTGCCTTAATAGCATCAGCATATATTTTTGCACCTCTTCTATTTAAGTGCATTCCATCCCTGTAAAAATAGTCTCTCCTGTTAACAAGCACAGACCATGCTGAGAAAAATTCTACCCCATGAGCCTTGCACATTCTATCCAGGGCTGAATTGATTGACAAGGCTCTCAACATGTACTGTCTCCTATCAAATCTGAGCAGAATTGCAGACATTTTCAAATTCAATCCTAATTTGCAACGTTTTCCCAACATTGCCCTGTAATAAGTCCTCAGATTTTATACTCTTAATATTATTAGTGCCAACATGTACAACAATATCACCTTTTGTGCCCTTGAAAGTGCACAAAAGGTGATACTAATTTGCCCAATACAGACATACTCTTATCCTATTCCACCAGGCGCCTCCGTAGCCAGGTGGGAAGGAGCAGCAGTGCGTAGCACACCCTTCTTGATTAGACCGGGGTTCGAGCCCGTCACCACCAAATACGGAACATGCGGAAAGGTCAGGGAATGACCACCGCACCGGAGCAATATGGCCTTAGTTGCTAATGCTCCTAAAAAAAAAAAAAACCAAATAACCAAACCTATTCCACCTATCCTTCTTGGACAACATATTTCTCATTTCACTGGCTTTTTTGCTTCTTTTTATTTTGTTATAAATCATGAATTATTACTATTTGCTAATGCACCCAAAATGTAATGGACTGTGTAGATTAACTAACTTTCAAACTTGTGATGTTGTCACAAAAAGCAAGAGCAGATGCTAATTTTGTAGAGCAAGGATGAAAATCAGAAGAATATGTTTCATTGGAGAGGACAATGGTAAGAAAGAAAGCCTAAAGATTATATGGGCATTTAAAATAGAAGATACAGCAAATTTGGGAAAAGTAGTATATTCAAGGATAATTATTCTCATCAGACAGGATTCTCTCAAAATATTTTAAGTCTGCACAACACGATGATGCATAGTAAAGTGACATCAGCAGACTACAAAGCATTAATTTCAGTGGAAAATTACACTTATCATGGCATGTTTTAATATACACTACATGATCAAATGGTTTATTATAGACCAGAGCCTCCCCTGGTCTATAATAAAGGTTCAATCAACTTCTAGCACATGTTCACCAGAATTTGCATCCATTTTCCCTACAAAACAATTGTCAGGGCTGGTTTGGAAAAAGATGGGAAGCATTCAAAGAAATTATCTTGGAAGCTACTAGACTTTACATACCAACTAAGAAATATTGTTCAAGGTTTAGGCCTAAATGGATGTCAGATGAACTAATGAGACATATGGCAGAAAAGAAAAATGCATGGGATACATAAAAATTAACACGTGACACAGAAGCCTATGATGGATACAAGTTGATCTGTAACCAAGTTACAAAGGAGGTTAGGCAGGAGAAGGCAGATTACGAGAAATCTTTGGCAAAGGGATGCAAAGAAAAACAGCAAAGTGTTCTTTACTTATGTAAACTCTAGAAGGAAGGGGATGAATCAGATTGGTCCACTTGATATTGATGGGTCAACTGTTGATGATCCTGCTCGGGTAGCTAACAAACTAAATGAATATTTTGCATCGACATTCACACATGAGGAGTTATTCAGTGAGGGGAATGCCAGAGGTGTATTCAACTCTGGCAGTAAGCCAAAGAATCTCGTAATAACTGAGAGTAAAGTGGAGGAGAAATTGTTGAAGATAAAGACAAGAAAGGCACCTGGAGTGGATGGGATCTATCCAATTATATTAAAGGAGGCAGCAAAGGAAGTAAGCAAACCCTTAGCCATAATTATGAGAGCTTCCTTGGACTCAGGGGAGGTACCCACAGACTGGAGATGTGCAAATGTGACCACAATTCACAAAGGAGGATCAAAGGCTGACACAAGTAATTATAGACCTGTGAGTTTAACTTCTGTTCCAGGAAAATTAATGGAGGCACTGGTTTAAGAAGCACTGCAGGATCATCTAGACAGGACTTCAGTTATAGCTCGGACACAGTATGGTTTTGTTAAGGGGAAGTCTTGCCTGACCAATTTGATTGGATAGTATGATGCAGTCACAAAAGAACTGGATGCAGGGAATAACTTTGATATTATATACTTGGATCTTAGAAAGGCTTTTGATACTGTTGCACATGGAAGACTGCTGCACAAATTGGAGCAGTGTGGCATTGGAGGCAAATTGCTGCTATAGATAAAGGGGTAGTTGAGGGGGAGAAGACAGAGAGTGGTAAACAATGGACACTGCTCATCGTGGACTAATGTTATTAGTGGAGTCCCTCAGGAGTAAGTATTGGGTCCATTATTGTTTTCTGTATTTATAAATGATATTGATGATGGTATATCAAGCTTAATGTCCAAGTTTGCAGACGATACGAAGGTTCGCAGGGTTGTCAAGGACACTACTGACACTATGCTGCTGCAACAGGATCTGGAAAGGTTGAGCAGATGGGCTGAGAGGTGGCAAATGAAGTTTAACATTGACAAATGTAAAGTACTACATATGGGAAACAGCAACCCCAGAGCAACATATCAACTCTGTGGTACTACACTGACAGTGGCAGAGAATGAAAGGGACCTGGGGGTGGTTGTGCAGGGAGATATGAAGTTCTCTGAGCAGTGCAGATGGGCTACAAGAGTAGCTCATGGTGTACTGTCAATGATATATAGGAATTTTTCCAGCAGGGATAAGGAGGTGATTATTCCCTTGTATAAGGAAATGGTCAGGCCACACCTAGAGTACTGTATACAGGCCTGGAGGCCCCATTTCAAGAAGAATGTAGAGCTGCTGGAACGAGTACAAAGAAGAGCAACAAGATTAGTGAATGGAACAAAAGGGGTGCTCTTACGAAGAAAGGCTTAAGTTTTGCAAATTACAGTGTCTGGAGACTAGGCACCAGCGAGGTGATCTGATAGAGGTGTATAAAGCCTTGAATGGTTTGAGCATGCTCAATGCTAATGGGATTCTTCCTCTTGCTCAGAATAATCACCTGAGAGGGCATAAATTCAAATTGAGGAAAGACAGATGTAGGATAGACGTGTGGAAATTTGCCTTTAGCCAGTGGGTGGTTGGTTGGAGGAACAGACTTCCATCCCTTGTCGTGGAAGTTGATAGCCTAAATAAGTTTAAGGCTCAGCTGGACAGGTATTTCGAACGAACAGAGGGGTGAAGTGGAAGTGGTTATTTTTTATTTATTTATTTTTTTTTTTTGGCTGATGCTGCATAAGCTTGCTTTCTTCCATCAAATGCCTCTAATAATGCTAATGCTAAAAAGGTCATTTCGTCACCATTCTAACGTCTGTGAGTGTTGGAAATGGCACTACTCCACTGTTGACTTGATATTCAGCTTATATGGACAGTTGGTATACTAGCAGATGTTTCTGTAGCCTCTTAATCTTGTTTCATGATGTTTTCCACAGATGATACATGTGAGAAATGAACTATCTTCTTTATGGTTCACTGAACGTATTCTCTAAGTTTGTGAGGCCATCCAGACCTTTCTTCATTGGGATATCACCTACAGTCTTCTGTCTTTGAATATCACTGATCATGGATTTTGAGAGATTCAGATGAGTCACAGCTAAAATATGGCATGCAGCTTGTTATTGTTTGTTATTTGGTTTTTAGGAGCATTAGCAATTAAGGCCATATTGCTCCGGGGATATGCGGTGGACATTCCATGGCCTTTCCGCATCCTCCGTATTTGGTGGTCATGGGCTCGAACCCCAGTCTAATCAAGAAGCATGTGCTAAGGACTGCTGCTCCTGCCCACCTGGCTACGGAGCATCTATTTGAACATCTATAAATTTCAATAACCACACTGGCTTCTAAATGCTACTGCATATGCCGACCCATGAGATTTATACTGGTGTGTTTGGTCCAATGTGCAATAACGGGGAAGGGGGATTTTTGCCTGATACACATTATTCGTGGAGGGTTGCCTGAATACTACTGGTGACATAGTGAAACAGAAATAATAAATGAAATAAAACAATTTAAAATCAGTTCCTGTACTTCCTTAATTAACCAGATATACATTATTCGTGGAGAGTTACCTTAATACTATTTCACTATGGATCACATAGTGAAATAGAAATAATGAATGAAAAAAAAAAAAATTTAAATCAGTTCCTATACTTCCTTAATTAACCAGCAATGCTCTAGCCACAACTGTTTTTAATGCGAAAGGACTCGAACAGCTGATTCAGATAGGCACCAGAAATAGAGTGAAGACAAGTGATGGTAACTCCGAATTTATGAGGGGGTATCAAAAAGTTCGTACCCTGACCTAGATAAAAAACAACAGTAGGAAGATGCCCTTTTTTAATATAAGTTGTCTACATATTCAATAACTAACGTGAAATTTCGTTCACGTAGGTGATTATACATTAGAGGTGGAGCCCAGAAACTGAGGAAGGATGCAATGGTTGACAAAGTGGAGTATCGAGCAGTGATCAAGTGACTGCATTTGCAGGGCAAGAAAGCTCAGGAAATCCACTAGAACCATTGGTCTATAAGCCATATCTAGGTAAATCTACTCTTCCACCTGAACTAAATAGTAAAGAACATTTATGGGTCCATCCCATGACACTGTAAAAAAGGGGAAACGGGAGTTCCAGTTTGGTCAGACAAGTGTCTTTAATGAGCCAAGAGAAGGAAGGCCATCAACATTTACAGACAGTGAGACGGTTGCAAAGGTTGAGCAGCTGGTGTGACAATTCATTTCATCGCAGATGCAGTGGGAATTAGTTATGTTCTGCCCACAGCATTTTACATGACCATCTACACATGTCTAAGGTCTCCACACGTTGGGTTCTAAGATTGCTGATGCCTTTGCAGAAGCATGTTGAATGCAGTGTTCTCGCCAACTGTTGGATTTGTGTAATGCAGATGTTGAGAACTTTTTTAGAACTTTTTTACAAAATCAATCTGTAAAAAGGGTAAAGGAAAGAATTTATTACAGTTTTACATACAGGGTGATTCACTACCAGTGCGACAAACTTGCAGGAGGTGTAGGGGGCACAAAGACGAATCGGAATCACATAGCATTGCAGGGTCCGAAATGCCTTCGTCGTGCGGTAGAGGACGTTGAATGGGAGGTCGCATGAACAGCGATCCCGCTGGAAGTCAGCATTTGCGAACCGGTTCCCGAGGCAGTAGGATGGACGAGTATTCAAACGTTGAACTGGCCGACATGCACCTGGCGTATGGAGCTGCGGACTGTAACGGGCACGCTGCTCTGCGCTTGTACCAGGAATGTTTCCCGCACAGGCGTGCTCCTCATCATACGATTTTCGCACATGTGCACAGAAGGTTACGTGAGACTGGTTGTTTCACGAGAGTTAACATGAATCAAGAGCGAACGACGAGGACGCCAGACGATGAGGAGAATGTCCTACCTCTTGCAGAAGGCAATCCGAGTACGAGTACTCGAGCGATAGCACAACGATTGGGTATTTCCCAATCCACTGTATGGAGGATACTGTCAACAAACCAAATGAGTTCATACCATCTGCAATGCGTCCAATCATTGGAGCCTGTGGATTATCCACTCCGGAGGACTTTTGCTACTTGGTTTCTTCAACAGAGTGCGGCAGACAGCGCATTTGCTGTGTCCGTATTGTTCACAGATGAGGCAAATTTCACAAGATAGGGAACCTTCAATCAACATAACGCCCATTTGTGGGCTTTGAAGAACCCCCATGGTACGCGAACACTTGCAACTCAACGCCGTTTCTATGTCAATGTTTGGACTTGCATTGTTGGAGACCAACTCATTGGACCGTACCTTCTGCCCCCCTTGTCTGGACGGTAGGGCATACTTGATCTTTCTACAGCAAGTTCTGCCTGAACTTATTGAAGAAGCACATGTTCCTCAGTCGTTGCGCCGCTCAATGTGGTTCCAGCATGATGGGGCTCCCTCACATTACACCAATGACGTCCACCAACACCGAAACGTTACATTTGGACAGCATTGGATAGGTCGTGGTGGTCCGGTTCATTGGCCTGCTAGATCGCCGAACCTATCATGCCTGGACTTCTTCTGCTGGGATCAAATGAAGACATTGTTGTACGAGACCCCCGTTGATTCAGTTGAAGACCTCGTCGCTCGCATCTCTGTAGCTGCCAAGGAGATTCGAGACACGCCAGGAAGCTTCCAGAACATTAGGGATTCCATGCGGCGGCGCTGTGAAGCCTGTGTGTCTGCTTCTGGTCGAACCTTCGAACACCTTCTGTAGCATGGCTTTTTGCCAATGTAAAACTTGTCATTAAAATGATTTCTGTTACACTAACAATTTGCTGTTTCTGTTCTTTTTCTTTGCTTCTTTGTTTGTTTGTTATTGTTTGTTATTTGGTTTTTAGGAGCATTAGCAACTAAGGCCATATTGCTCCGGGGATATGAGGTGGTCATTCCCTGACCTTTCCGCATCCTCCGTATTTGGTGGGCACTGGCTCGAACTCCGGTCTAATCAAGAAGCGTGTGCTACGCACTGCTGCTCCTGCCCACCTGGCTACGGAGGCACCTTGCTTCTTTGTTCATGCGACCTCCCGCATGATGAAGGCATTTCGTACCCTGCAATGCTATGTGATTCCGATTCGTCTTTGTGCCCCCTACACCTCCTGCAAGTTTGTCGCACCGGTAGTGAATCACCCTGTATATTTATTCTCGGGATTGTTAATTCTCAACACATCCACCATCATTAGGAATACAAACTAAGATACAATTCTGAAGTTCTGCAAATACATTTTGCAGTTGATTTTCAATAATACCCTGATTCACATTAGTTATACTAGCCTGAAGATTGTCTAAAGGGCAAAGTTTTGTTGAATAAACAATAGTCTTAACATGTTCCCATATAAAAAAATCCAGTGGGCTCAAATTTGGTGAACATGGTGGCCAAGAGATCGGTCCACCTCTTCCAATTAATCTGTTAGGAAAATTTTCATTCAGAAACTGCCTAACACTGAGAGCAAAGTGACAAGGTGCACCAGCTTGCTGAAACACTGTATCACTTATAAGTCCTAAATGTGTTAGTTCAGGAATAAAGTAATTCTGCAGCATTTCCAAATAACTCTCACTATTAGCAATGAAAAAAAAAAAAGATTTTTCATTGACAGAACCTGTTTCTTTAAACTTTTTCATTCAGTTAGCTATGGAATTCCCGTATGGTGCATCTTTGTTGTAATGGGTTTTAAATCTTTTTTGCACTGCAATTACAGACTTTAACTCGGCCAACCACAGCACACAATTTACTTTCACTCCTATTGAATCCATTTGGCCATTTTGCAAAAAAAAAAAAATAAATAAAATAATAATAAAATTTTGGCTAGATTACAGTAAAATAAATGAATCACTGTTAGTACACATTAAACTTCAATACTAAATTACATTTCTAACGTTTTTTACATTTTGATTTTATTATGTATAGAATGGAAGTTATGAAAATTTAAAATTGCACAAGGACTTTATAATGACCCTGTACTTTGTATAATCCATGTTACAATACTTGAAATGTAAAACCCTTGGCATGTTCACTGTAGAATGGTGGTTATATGCTATTTGGTAATGCAATAAAGATCATTTAAACATTTATTTATATTAATGCCAAACTGCTACATATCACCATAGGTCTTTTGCCAACAGATAGCAACCAGTAACAGTAAACCGGATCATGGAACACCCTAGCATTTCATGGTTAAAAGTTACAAAGTTAAATCAACTCAGAGATCATTAAAATTTTCACAAATTTTTTAAAAATTTTTACACTTCATAAATATAAATATTTGTTGGAAAAATTTATCGACATTTATCACATTATTTCAGTCCATGTCCTCCAATATAATTCGTATTATTGCCATTAAAAAATCCATTTTGTAAGCATTTTCAGGATTATCTATTATGTCTGGAACCTAGATACATTAAATTAATAGATTACTTAGTATGGTATCTTTTTACAATGGTCTGATATACATGATGTTTTCTAAACTTTGTAACTCCCTTTGTAGGCACCTCCGTAGCCAGGTGGGAAGGAGCGGCAGTGCATAACACACGCTTTTTGATTAGATCGGGATTCGAGCCCGTCACCACCAAATATGGAGGATGCAGAAAGGTCAGGAAATTACCGCCACATATCACAGAGCAATATGGCCTTAGTTGTTAATGCTCCTAAAAACCGAACAAACAACTCCCTTTGTAAACAGATGACTAACTATATATACTCAGAAATTACTGCCAAAACAAAAAAAAAACCTTACCTTCCTTTCAAGAAGGTTAATTTCTGCTGTTTTGCTCTTCAGTGCTAATTGAATAGTTTGAATTTGAACAGACAGAGCAGATAGTACTCCTTCTTCCAAACGATTAAATTCATCAAAGCATCCCCATGCACCACATTTCACAAGACCAACAAAGATGCGATTCATTGACTTGACATCAATACCCTATGAAATGAAAAATAAATTAAATGCACTTCTGTTATTAAAAATAAGCAAAGTTAGTTTTATGTGGAATAATAAACTACTAAGCTTGATTGTATATATGAAACATGATCAACACTGCTGCATCAAATTCTCAACAAAACAATTTAGTATGAAATGTAAATGAAAAAACAACATTCCACATTGTTTTTTCATTTGCATTTCATACTAAATTGTTGCATTTCATACTACTTCCCTCTAAAAATTTAGTTCCAGAAAATTTCATTAAATCAAAATTCAAATTATTAAAATGGATTAGAGTAGTAGAATTGAGACCTCTTTTCTAAAAGATGTGATTTATTAAATTACATCTTTATCAATTTGATTTACAGAAACAAATGAACAGAGAGGGAGGGAGGTTGAAGAATTCTGAATAAGTTTAAACTCACAGCAGAAAGGTGTTCAACAGAACTTCATTTCTTTCAAAAGGAAATTAAAACTTTCAAAATTAGTTGGATTATCTAACATACATTAACAATAAACATCACACGGAGTTTAGTGGATTAACATATAGAGTGTAAAAGGTAAAGGTAAACTGCAGCCATTATCAACCCACTGCAGGATGGAAACCTCTTCAAAAATTTATGTAGAGGGAAATGGACCATAATTTGTCACGACGATCCAGAGTGGGTTGGCAGATTGACTGTATTTAGCAGTCAGGGGCTTGAACCACGGTCTACTCAAAGCCCCTGACTACTAAATAAGGTCAATCTGCCAACCCGCACTGGACCAGTGTGACAGATTATGGTCCATTTCCCTCAACATAAATTGCTGAGGAGGTTCCCATCCTGCAGTGGGTTGATGGTGGCTGCCGTTTACCTTTTAAGAGCCTCGGTAGCATAGTGCCTGTGGCTTGCGCTTGCTGATTGAAACATCTAGAGAGTACTACAGAAGAAATACCTGTTGTGCAAATAAAAAAGCAAACTTAAGTCAAGGAAAAAAGTTTATAATGTACAACCTGAAGGACATGGTTGTGAATGCAGGAGATATTAGTACAAGAAATAAGTATGCTACTTTGCATTAGATAACAATAATTTAGAGTACAGGTAACCCTCATATAACACGGTAGTTTGGTTCCTACAAAATCTCGTGTAATGCGAAACAGTGTTATACGGGACTAAGAACCATTACAAAAAGGGGGATTATGTTCCAAAAGCTAACAAAAATACCACATTTTTTTTATAACTATCGGAAACTCAATTTTTATAGTAGTAATAACTTAATATTGGGGCTTAGAGGGGAACACGCATTCTGTGTGTTATCAGACACTCAGTCTAAAACACTGATAGATCCAATATCTTTCTATTTCAGAAGATTTAAGAGAACTCCGGTTGGCTTGCCTCCCTAAAATCTACTCATGCACAACTTCCTGATGGTAAGCCCTGTTACGTCACTTAGTTGGCAACGAACATGTAGAGTAGTTCTCTTCAAGATAACTGGTCAGCATGAAGAGGAAAAGACCAAACCCTCCAGCACATGACAGCACAACGAAACAAATGGCCCTCAGTCCCCAGCGGCTTTCACTCCCCTTCTTATGGCAACGAGAGGATCAGAGTGGAAGCAGAGGGTGCTAAGAATCTCTGGGTACGATCGGGCTGCCATGCATGGAAACTGAACTTGGCCTGTTACAACGTAAGATCGCTCATCGGTGAAGACAGGATACTAGAGCTGGAAAAGGAATTAGAAAATGTAAATTGGAATATCGTCAGTTTGGCTGAAACAAGAAGAAGAAATGAATCACTTATAAGTTTATCAATGGAAACAGTGAAAGGAGTGAAAGTGGAGTTGGCTTTCTGGTCCATAAAGATATAAAAAACAACATTTTGGAATTCAAAAGTACATCACCAAAGGTGTCAAGACTACTACTCAGGATTTCTAAAAGGTATAAGCTAAAGGTTATAATGATTTATAACCTTTAGCTTATACTTATACGGAAAGAGGGATTTCTGCTATCCAGTAATATAAAATTTCTGTTTATCCTCAGACATCCGAGGCCCGAAGAGTATGAATATGAATAAATAAAAGTACATTTAAATTGTACTTTTAACTAAATACATATAATGACTTACATTACAAACGTAACATAATTAATTAATACATAACTGATATGGAAGTTATATAAAGGGAACTCGTAGATAATTAATACTTGAAACTGAAAAATATATATACTTTTATAACTGTGTTGGGATAAAAGTTTAGGGTTATAATTTTGAACTGAAATTGAAATTTTATTGAAATTAACAGAAATCATCACTCAGACAAGAGCAGCAAAGCAAAAGGCTCAAGCTAATGGAAGTACTGTGGCTCAGAGGAGAACTGAGGGGGGGGGGGGGCAGTTGCCGTCTGAATCACAGCCTTTTAAAATGCACTGCTTGCATGATGTTTGTAGAGCATTCAGCTACGGGACATGATATTGCCATGGGGGATGTCTTTGTATGTGCGAGATGCAAGGAGTGTATCGAAATCAGGCAACAACTCAGCATTGTTATGGGCCTATATGAGAGCTTGAAGGACAGGGTGGATGCCCTCGAAGGAACTAAATTGAGGGTCCCATCAAGCTCTCAGCTACCCACATCAACGCCAGAGCTTGCACTTGGTCATCACGCAACACAGCGGCAACCCCCAAGGCAGAATGCGCTGGTCCCACAGGAACTAGTAGTTGTTGGTGACTCTATTGTCAGGGAAACGGGGAACATGCTTTGTAAAAAGGATAGGTGGAACAGAACCAGGGTATGTCTGCCAGGGGCAAAGGTTGATGACGTTGTAGAGCGGATATCATCTTTTAAGGGCACAAAAGGTGATATAGTTGTACATGTTGGCACTAATGATATCAAGAGCATGAGCCGGCAGAATTACTTAACAAGTACAGGTCACTGTTGAACAAAAGCCGAGAATTAGGGTTGAATTTGAAAGTGTCTGCAATTCTGCCCAGACACGATAGGAGGGAGTATATGATGAGAGCCCTGTCGATCAATTCGGCCCTGGAAAGATTGTGCAAGGTTGAAGGGGTAGAAGTTTTTTCAGCCTGGTCTGTACTTGTTAACAGGAGAGACTGCTTCCACAGGGATGGGATACACTTAAATAGAAAGGGTGCAAGAATGTTTGCTGATGCTATCGAGGCAGTGTTAGGTGGGTCGGAAAACTGCTAGATTGGGGGGATACAAGGACTAATAGATTAACAGCAGCCACTGGCAGAGATGGAAGTGATTCTTGCACTGCTTCTATTGGAATGAGCAGTAGCCTGGAAAATAAGATGCAGGAGATTTCAGAGACTGCTGGGAATCATTGGGGTACAAGTAAACACATGGGTTGTGTTAGGGTAGCTAAGAATAGAAACAGGTGCACGTATACTTGCGTATACACCAATGCTAGGAGTTTAGTAAATAAATTTGATGAATTTGAGGTATTGCTCAAAACAACAAAGGTAGATATTGTTGGGATATCAGAGACGTGGTGTCACACAGATATAAGAAATGCAGAACTGGAATTTGGGGAGTACAACGTCTACAGAAAGGATAGACAGGATAGGAAGGGAGGAGGGGTTATGCTATTAGTTAAGAAACACATAAAATCCAAAGAAGTGAAGCCAGTCGACATCGCTGGATAGTGCAGTGTCGAGTCAGTTTGCTGTGACATAAGCTTTGGGAGATCAAAATTGAGAGTAGGAGTGTGCTATAGGCCTAATGACTCTGATGAGTATAATAAGAAACTGTACGGGGAAATAGAGTGGGCCAGTAAATCAGAGAATCTTATAATGGGGGATTTTAATTTCCCAGATATTGACTGGAATTTGGGGGCTGGTCACTCACACACTAGCAAGGCTTTTGGGGATTTATTGGATCATTGTTTTTTACATCAGCATGTCTTCGGGAGGCAACTAGAGGGAGTAATACTCTTGATCTGATTATCAGTAGTGATTCTTCATGCATTAAGAATCTGCAGATAAATGAACCACTAGGTGGCAGTGATCACAGTGTGCTGAAGTGGGATGTACTAAAAGAGGTAACTACCATTAGGGGTAAAGGGAAGGGTTATTGCTTTCGTAAAGGCGACTACGATGGACTGAGACAGTATTTAAATTCTATACAGTGGGACCAACTGATGATGTTACCAACAGCAAATTCAAAATGGGAAGAATTCAAAGAACTTATGTTGGAAGCTACTAGGCTTTACATACCAACTAAGAAATATTGTTCAAGGTTTAGGCCTAAATGGATGTCAGACGAACTAATGAGAAATATGGCAGAGAAGAAAAATGCATGGGATACATATAAATTAACACGTGACACAGAAGCCTATGATAGATATAAGTTGATCTGTAACCAAGTTACAAAGGAGGTTAGGCAGGCGAAGGCAGATTACGAGAAATGTTTGGCAAGGGATGCAAAGAAAAACAGCAAAGTGTTCTTTACTTATGTAAACTCTAGAAGGAAGGGGATGAATCAGATTGGTCCACTTGATATTGATGGGTCAACTGTTGATGATCCTGCTCAGAGTAGCTAACAAACTAAATGAATATTTTGCATCAACATTCACACATGAGGAGTTATTCAGCGAGGGGAATGCCAGAGATGTATTCAACTCTGGCAGTAAGCTAGAGAATCTTGTAAAAACTGAGAGTAAAGTGGAGGAGAAATTGTTGAAGATAAAGACAAGAAAGGCACCTGGGGTGGATGGGATCTATCCAGTTATATTAAAGGAGGCAGCAAAGGAAGTAAGCAAACCCTTAGCCATAATTATGAGAGCTTCCTTGGACTCAGGGGAGGTACCCACAGACTGGAGATGTGCAAATGTGACCCCAATTCACAAAGGAGGATCGAAGGCTGACACAAGTAATTATAGACCTGTGAGTTTAACTTCTGTTCCAGGAAAATTAATGGAGGCACTGGTTAAAGAAGCACTGCAGGATCATCTAGACAAGACTTCAGTTATAGCTCGGACACAGCATGGTTTTGTTAAGGGGAAGTCTTGCCTGACCAATTTGATTGGATACTATGATGCAGTCACAAAAGAACTGGATGCAGGGAATAACTTTGATATTATATACTTGGATCTTAGAAAGGCTTTTGATACTGTTGCACATGGAAGACTGCTGCACAAATTGGAGCAGTGTGGCAGTGGAGGCAAATTGCTGCTATGGATAAAGGGGTGGTTGAGGGGGGAGACGACAGAGAGTGGTAATCAATGGACACTGCTCGTCGTGGACTAATGTTATTAGTGGAGTCCCTCGGGGTTCAGTGTTGGGTCCATTATTGTTTTCTGTATTTATAAATGATATTGATGATGGTATATCAAGCTTAATGTCCAAGTTTGCAGACAATACGAAGGTTGGCAGGGTTGTCAAGGACACTACTGACACTATGCTGCTGCAACAGGATCTGGAAAGGTTGAGCAGATGGGCTGAGAGGTGGCAAATGAAGTTTAACATTGACAAATTTAAAGTACTACATATGGGAAACAGCAACCCCAGAGCAACGTATCAACTCGGTGGTACTACACTGACAGTGGTAGAGAATGAAAGGGATCTGAGGGTGGTTGTGCAGGCAGATATGAAGCTCTCTGAGCAGTGCAGACGGGCTGCAAGAGTAGCTCATGGTGTATTGTCAATGATATATAGGAATTTTTCTAGCAAGGATAAGGAGGTGATTATTCCCTTGTATAAGGCAATGGTCAGGCCATACCTAGAGTACTGTATACAGGTCTGGAGGCCTCATTTCAAGAAGGATGTAGAGCTGCTGGAACAAGTACAGAGAAGGGCAACAAGATTAGTGAATGGAACAAAGGAGTGCTCTTACGAAGAAAGGCTTAAGTTTTGCAAATTACAGTGTCTGGAGACTAGGCACCAGCGAGGTGATCTGATAGAGATGTATAAAGTCTTGAATGGTTTGAGCATGCTCAATGCTGATGGGATTCTTCCTCTTGCTCAGAATAATCACCTGAGAGGGCATAAATTCAAATTGAGGAAAGACAGATGTAGGATAGATGTGCGGATATTTGCCCTTAGCCAGTGGGTGGTTGGTTGGTTAGTTGGTGGAACAGACTTCCATCCCTTGTTGTGGAAGTTGATAGCCTAAATAAGTTTAAGGCTCAGCTGGGCAGGCATTTCGAATGAACAGAGGGGTGAAGTGGAAGTGGTTTTTTTCGGCTGATTGGCTGATGCTGTATAAGCTTGCTTTCTTGCATCAAATGCCTCTACTAATGCTAATGCTAATATTAAATACAACTGTAAACATATGGCATCAAAGGCAACCAAAATTTTCTGTTGTTAGGATTTGGCCACACGATTGCGATTTTCATGGCAGTATACAGACTCAAACCCATAACCTCCTTACTTGTGGCTGTGCATGCTAACCGCTAAACTGGAGCCAGCTTGATGTCCAGTGGATCAATAATACACGGCCCAACATTACATTAAAAATATGATTTTCACTAAGGAAATGTGGGTACCCATAAAATACTAAAAACACATTGGTTGAACAACTTAGAAAAAGTTCTTAAGAGCAGAAAATGGAAATAAAACAAAGCTTGAATTTCACTGGAAATAAATTATACAGATGATTTATAGAAAAAATTATGAACTTGTGAAATTCTGGCAGTTTTGTGCTTTTGACAGTATTTAAAACCACAACATCTTTGCAAATTTGTTTTACTTGAAAAGATCCATTTTATGAAATTAATGAACTAATACTAAACTAGTACAACAAATATTACATTTACATTTTGCACTCTTAAAAGAAAAATGAACAATTAATAATGCTGAAAGGATGCAGAAAAGGCATATGGTATCTTCATGCGGTGGCACACCATTATGTTATAGTTGAGGATGTCAATAAGCCATGAAAAATCCTTTCCTGCACTCAATATAACAAGTCTGTCCTATAAGCAGTTTCAGCAATTTCTGGATCTCTAGAATCCCAGAATTTTGGCTATTATAAGCCCAAAATCATAACAACAATAGCATAAAACAATAGCCTCAAACAAAAACATACAACAATAGCCTTGAAACTATTTTGGTATGGCTATGGCCATATGTTTAAACTGTATCTTAAAATACTTGGAAACACAGGTAAGAGAAGGCAGCACAAGATGGAACATTTCAAAAGAAATACAGCTGTTGATGACAATTTAACTACTCAATGGGATATTAGTATTAGTAGTGGCAAATGATACAAGAAAACAAGCTTATACAGCATCAGCCAAAAAACACACCACTTCCCACATCAGCTGTCCAATCCCTTTAATAATTTGTCTAGTTCTGCCTTAAATTTATTCAAACTACACACTTCCACAACACCAGATGGAAGTTTGTTCCAATAATCAACTACCCACTGGCTGGATACAACGTTTTGCACATATCCCGCAATATCCTCTTGTGTTTTGTATGAACAAGAGGAAGGTGCAATAAAGGTTTAATATGGTAAAAGGTATAAATTTTTAATATTACTGAATTCATAATAGGCATGTAAAGAGTTTTTTATAAGTTCATTATTGAAAATATAAGTTTCTTTCTGGTTCTTTCGAGTGAGAGCTGTCAATACATTACACGAAAAAGCTTTGCTGCTATGTTAAAAAGGCTGGATGGCAGATAGCAGAAGTTATGTTAGTGAAGAAGAAGTCTGTGTCTTTTTGACAAGTTTAGACAGTATATTTTAATCACTTTTAATGTCACTTATTATATCTTAATTATAATTTCTTTTAATTCTGTAGTATTTATAGATAAGTATAAATTCTATAGTATTTATATTTATATCAGATATGTAAGCTAACTGTTTTACCAGATTAAATTTTTAAATACAATTTTATTTATTCAGTGAACAAATCAGATTTGTCATGCAAGCTTTATCATGCTCAGGCATCAGAGGGCTATTTGAAAGGATTAAAACCATAGAAACCATCACTGTTGAATAGGATTTTGGGCAACATGATGTTGCCATATAAATTAATGACAGAAAACTGTAGTGTGAGGAAGTGTGATCCGATAATATAATAAAATATAATAGTCATACCTCATCACAGTTAAAGACTAATACTTGTCTTCCTAAAAGACCTCCTAAAGCTTTCACTGATTCAGTTTTTCCAGTACCAGCTGGACCATAAGGATTTCCTCCCATACCCATATGCATGCCTGAAAAAAAAAAACACAATACTTTTTTTTTTTATTAAACTCACAAAATGAAGTTAATAAAATTATTAATTATATTAATTAATTTAATTAATAAAAGTCAGTGAACCTACTGTAGACAATATGCTTAGTGATTAAAATTAACATTCCAAATTGATAGTTCTCTGATTTCTAAAACAGGAGAGTCCAACTGGCACTGCTTCAAATGTATTTGATACTTATAACAAACTAGGCAACTCATTGTGAAGGCAACGTTTGTTCTTTGAGGCCACACTTGCCATATCCACTTGTGCCACTCTGTTCATACTAATGCAACAATAGTAGTAGAAAGCAATGCCACCATTGACTATTTAGGGATGGCTTGTTATGTAAAGTACAGAGATAAGTTTACAAGGTTACCCACATGTTGGAAAAGATTTTGGAGCTCCAGCAAATGCTGTTTTTTTATAAATTTTTGCCATTTTATTCACATGATTGTCATATTATTTATTTTCTAGAAGTAGCTTTATAGTCCTAGCCACGTTCCTTAGTTTATTTTGAATTTTGATAGACATTTTGTAGGTTACTATTTAGTATCCGCAGAATCCTGTACCGTTCAGAAATCTGTTAGCTTAGTATAGCATTGTCAATTGTCAATTAAATTTATTAATCTCATTAATTTTCATTGTTAATTAAATTGTATTTAAACAGAAATCATGCCTCAGACTAGATCAGCAAAGCAATGGGCACAAAGTAGCGTAAGTAAGGCTTGGAGGAGAACCGAAGGGGCCAATTCTCCAACACATCACAGTCTAAAAAAAATGTATACAAACATTGTGGGAATCCTGTTGTCTCAAAACATTACTAGACATGCTGGACAGACAACTTATGTGATCGAGACCCACATGTGCTCACTTTCCCTTTGAAGATGGTATAGACGAAAAGCCCCCATCAAGCTTCTAAACTACTAACAGGCACTGGTAGTCACCCACCCAGATTTCCGAGTGAAAACTTTCATATTCTTTCCTCTAAATGACCTTTAAGCTGTTCTTAATTCCTAGTTTTTCAAATTCCCAAACTATTAGTGAAATGCGAGGGGGGGGTGGGAATTTTTCTTCTATCCTGCTCTCTTCCTTTTATCCCCCCCTACACTTTTGAAATATGACAATGGAACGTGCTGGGGCTATATATACAGCCTTTGACACATGTTCACTTCCCCTTTGAAGATGGTATAGACAAAAAGCCCCCATCAAGCTTCTAAATATTAGCAGGTCTGGATCACATAAGTTGTCTGTCCAACAAGTCTAAAAAAATGTGCAAAATGTGAAATGTTTGCAGACCTTTCTGGAATAGGAACATCACGTAGAAAAGCAGGATGTCTTTGTGTGTGCTAAATGCAGAGAGTGGGCAGAAATTATGTGCAAACTCAGCGTTCTGAAGGGCATCTATGAGAGTTTGAGATGTAAAGTAGATGCCCTCGAAGGAATTACAATGTGGGCACATCAAGCTCTCAGCTGTCCAACTCAGCCAGAGTTCACTCTTGTGCTTCAGAAAATGCAGCAGCAATCTTCAGGGCAGAATTCACTGGTCTCACAGGAGCTAGTTATTGTCAGTGGCTCAATTGTCAGAGAAACGGAACATATATTGTGCAAAAAATGATAGGTGGAAGAGCACAAGGTTATGTGTGCAGGAGGTAAAAGTTGATGACATTGTAGATCAGATATCATCTTTTAAGGACATGAAATACTGTTGTACACGTTGGCACTAATGACATTAAGTGTAGATCTGCAGACTTACTTAACAAGTACAGGTCAAAGTTGAAAAAAAGCCACAAGTTAGGGTTAAATTTGAAAGTTGAATGGGCTAATCACATCACAAAGGAGGTTAGAGAAATGATGGCAGATTATGAGAAATCTTTGGCAAATGATGCAAAGAAAGACAGCAGAGACTTCTTTACTTATATAAACTCTACAAGGAAGGGGGTGAATTAGATTGCTCCACTTCATATTGATGGTTTGGCTGTTGATGATCCTGCTCAGATGGCGACAAATTGAATGAGTATTTTGCATCACATTCACATATTCATTCATTCACACATGAGGAATTCTGTAGGGAAGTGGAGGACAGAAGCTATTAAACTGCAACAGGGAGCTAAATGATTTTGTAATAACTGAGAGCAAATGGAGAAGAAATTGTTCAAGTTAAACATAAGAAAGGCACCTGGGTGCATGTGATCTATCCAGTTATACTGAAGGAGACAGCAAAAGAAGTAAGCAAACTCTTAGCCATAATTTTGAGAGCATCTTTGGAATCAGAGGAGGATCCCTCGGACTGGAGATGTGCAAACGTATCTCCAATTCACAAAAGGAGATGAAAGGGTGACACAAGGAATTACAGACCTGTTAGTTTAACATCTGTTCTGGGAAATATAATGGAGTCTCTGGTTAAAGAACCATTGCAGGATCATTTAGACAAGACCATAGAAATAATTCAGACAGAGAATGAGTTTGTTAAGGGGAGGTGTTGTCTGACCAATTTGATTGGATACTATGATGTGGTCACAATGAAAAAAACAATTTTCTAATATTATATACTTGGATTTCAGGAAAGCTTTGATACTGTTGCACATGGAAGAATGCTCTACAAATTGGAGCAGTATGGCATTAAAGGCAAGTTGTTACAATAGATAAAAGGATGGTTGAGTGGGAGAAGACAGAATGATAATCAATGGACACAGTTCTTCATGGTCTAATGTAATTAGTGCAGTTCTTCAGGGTTCAGTGCTGGGCCCATTGCTGTTTTGTATATTTATCAATAATATCGATAAAGGTATATCAGGCTTAATGTCAAAGCTTGCAGTTGATACAAAGGTTAGCAGTGTTGTTAATGGCAGTAATGACAGGATCTACAAAAGTTGAGCAGATGGGCTGAGAACTGAAGTTTAACGTAGACTAATGCAAAGTACTGCATAGGAGCAGTAACCCCAGAGAAATGTACCAACTGTGTGGTAATAATCTCAGCATAGTGGAGAATAAAAAATACCTGGGGATAAATTGTGCAGTCAGATATGAAGTTTTCTGAGCAGTGTAGACAGGGTGTCAGAGCAGGTCATGGGGTATTATCAATGATATACAAGAATTTTGCTAGCAGGGATAAGGTGATTATTCCCTTTTATAAGACAATGGTCAGGCCACACCTTCAGTACTGCATACAAGGTCTGGAGGCCTCATTTAAGGAAGGATGCAGAGTTGTTAGAATGAGTACAGAGAAGTACAAGACTGATGAGGGGGAAAAAAAGGTTTAAGTCCTGCAAATTGCAACATCTGGAGACTAGGCACCTGAGAGGTGATCTGATTGAGATGTTAAGGCCTTGAATGGTTTGAGCAAGCTCAAGGCTAATGGGATTATTCCTCTTGCTCATATTATGAACCTGAGGGGGCTTAAACTCAAATTGAGGAAAGACAGTTGTAGAATAGATGTGTGGGAATTTGCCTTTAACCAATGGCTAGTTGATTGCTGGAACAAACTTCCATCTGTTGTTGTTGTGGAAGATAGCTTAAATAAATTCAAGGAAGGACTGGACAAACGTTTGGAGCAAACGGATGGATGAAATGGGAAGGTTTTTTTATTTTGCTGATTCTGTTTAAGCTTGCTTTCTTGCATCATATGCTTCTGCTAATGCTAATATTGATCTGTAAAAAGAGTACACAAAGGTACTGTTTTCCTCTTTAGTATCAAGTCAACTGTTTTTTTGTAAGTGGGTATCCAGTTTTCTCTGTGACCACTCACTGTAGATGATGGTAGAAAGCTCTCAGTCTTCTAACTACTCCACTAATGCTGGTGTTCCCCACTGTTCTTTATCCCACTCTTTTCCTCTTGTATAATATGCCCTTCTTCCATTGACTGGATAGCCCATCCACAGTTTGTTGATGATTGCACAATCCATTCCACCTTCAGTTTCAGAAACCTTGCCATGCACCAACAGCTTCAACTTCTTAAATATCCACTACCTATTCCTTAAATACTGATCTCCAGTGGGACAAAGATAACATAGTTAATTTCAATACTTCTAAAACTCATTCCTAATTATCTTGCAAAAAAGATTCTTCTGCTGTTATGCTTATATTCAATGACACTCAGATTTCTAGACAAGATCACTGCACCTAAATAACTGAGTTTTCTCTTTCACACTTGGCATTAATTTTCATCTAAACAGTTATTCATTCTGTACAAATCTCAAATCCATCCTACCATGAAATGTTGTTCCCACATCTGGGGCACTGTCCCCATAACCTCTTTCAGGTTTCTCGACTCTATTTGAAAGGGGACAGTTAGATTTAATTTAATTTAATAACCCATCTCTTATAAAGTCTCTCCTATGCCTGTCTCATAAAAATTCTGTTTTTCTGCATGCCTTTTCTATAGATACTTCAACAGGTACTGTCCTTCTGAATTTGCATCTATAATTCTCCCTTCTCTTCCAAACGAGTCAGAACACACACAACATCCTTGATATTGTGTGTGTTCATTAAGGGCAAGTTGCTCTTGGGTCCACTTGACTCAAGTCAAGCGCACCCAATTTCGGCAAAGTCCGGACAGTCTGTGACAGCGAAATCCTCTGCTTGCACCTTCACAATGGTGGGGTTAGTAATCCTCGGTATAACCTCCATGCACAAGTACATGTGGGTGACCACCAAGGTGTGAACCAACGTAAGCAGGGGTCGAGGTATGGTGTCCACACCACATGGAGGAATCCGTTCTGATATTCCCCGTCAGAAACTTGGCAATTTGGAATCGCCTCTCTTTGATCTTCTCTGGCTTAAAATCTCTCTACCTCATTGTGTCAAATTCACCTGTTGTCTCTACCGTTCTCCCAACTCCACTAATCACTTGGAGCTCTTTGACTTCCTCAATTTGCAACTTGACTTTCTCCAGTCCAACTTTCCTAAAAGTGAAGTAATTTTCCTTGGTGATTTTAATGTTCACAACTCCAGCTTGCTTCCGTTTTCTAGTCATACCGATCCAACTGGTCCAGCTGCTGAGGCTTTTGCAATTACTAATGACCTTCCACAGATTGTTCATTTACCTACAGGAATACCGAACAATCCTAATCATACAGCCAACACGCTTGATCTTTTTCTCACAAACAACACTTCTAAGTACAGGGTTGAAGTGAGAGGTCGTTTAGGCACTTCAGATCACAACTTGGTGATTGTCTCTTCTCCAATGGAGCCTTTATCTCATGGCTATTCTAAACCTCGTGTTGTTTGGCATTATAAGAATGCAAAATGGAATGACCTGCAAGATTTCTTTTCTTCTTTTCCTTGGTTGGATTAGTGTTTCTAAACGTCTGATTTCAACATTTGCTCAGATCGTGTCAGTGAAATTATTCTTGCAGGAATGGAATCCTTTATCCCACACTCCACTTTGAAATCTCGTCCTTTATCTAAACCTTGGTTTTCCAATAAATGTGCTAAGGCTGTTCATTCAAGAGAAGAATGTTGTATATCGTAATTTGCTTGTTTATAATTCTTCAGTTTCATTTTCTACCTACACCAAAGCTCGCAACATTTGTAAAGCAGTTATTAATCAGTCCAAACTAGAGTTTGAACAGGCTAAGAGTAGAAAACTTGCTTCTTACCCTAATGGTAGCCGAGCATTCTGGTCTCTTGCCAAAGCTATTGGCCGCAACTTTTGCCCATCTCTGATCCCACCTCTGTCCAAACCAGATGGTTCTGTTGTCACTTCAGCCAAGGATAAAGCTGACCTACTAGCATCCCATTTTTCTTTCAACTCATGTATTAATGATTGCTCCATTCAATGCCTCCTGTGGGCTTCCATCAAAAGGATGTCAGAAGGATTTTGACGAATCTTGATCCTAAATAAGCTCTAGGTCCCAATGGTATTTCGCCACTTGTTCTCAAAACCTGTGCTCCTGAACTTACTCCTATTCTTTGCCACCTTTTTTCACTTTCTTATTCCAAAGGTGTTTTTCCTTCTGCTTGGAAATTTGCTCATATCCAGCCAGTTCCTAAAAAGGGTGACAAATCCCTCCCATCCAATTATCGTCCCATTGCAATTACTTCTACTCTTTCTAAAGTAATGGAGAAATCAATTAACTGCCAACTCTTAAACTACCTAGAAACTTTCCGTCTGATCAACGATCGCCAGTATGGATTCCGTCAGTGTTGATCCACTGGTGATATTCTGGCTTATGTTACCCATTTATGGACTAATTCAATGGAAAGGTTCAGTGAAACACAAGTAGTTGCTCTTAACATCTCAAAGGCTTTCGATCATGTTTGGCATAAAGGTCTTCTAAACAAGCTTCCTCTTATGGTTTGCCAACTGTTTTTAGTAATTGGTTATCCAGTTTTCTCTCTGATTGCTCACTGAGGGTGATGGTAGATGGCTCTCTGTCTTCTAACTTCTCCACTAATGCTGGTGTCCCCCAAGGTTCAGTTCTTCCCCCCACTCTTTTCCTCTTGTATATTAATGACCTTCTTCCATTGACTGGAAATCCTATCCATAGTTTTGCTGATGATAGCACATTGCATTCTACTTTACATTTTGAGAAACCTTTCCCTGCTCAATCAGCTCCAACTTCTCGAAAATCTGCTACCAATTCCTTAAATGCCGATCTTCAGGTAATGTTCCAGTGGGGCAAAGGCAACTTAGTTGATTTCAACCCTTCTAAAACTCAGCCTTGTCTTATATCTCGCAAAAAGGATTCTTCTGCTCCTATGCTTATCTTTAGTGACACTCCGATTTCTACGCAAAATGATATATCTCTTTTGGGGATTACCCTGACTTCTAATCTCTCTTGGCACAAGCACATTACAAATATTGCTTCCTCTGCATCTAAAAAACTTGGTTTTCTTTTTCGCTCTCGGCATTACTTTTCTTCCAAACAGCTGCTCACTCTGGTATAAATCGCAAATTCACCCTGCCATGGAATATTGTTCTCACATCTGGGGTGGTGCTCCCAAAACCTCTCTCAGGTTTCTTGATTCCATTCAGAAGAGGGCAGTTAGGTTAATTAATGATTCATCTCAAACAGAGTATCTCCACTCACTGTCTCATAGACGTTCTGTTTTTGCTGCATGCCTCTTCTACAGATACTTCCATGGGCACTGTTCTTCTGAATTGGCTTCTATAATTCCCACTCTCTCTTTCAAAACAGTCCAAACACGTGCCACCACCACCAGCCAACATCCATTTACTGTCCAACTTCAAACTAACAGAACCAACTTTTCATCTTCCTCGTTTATTTATTCAACTGCTGTTTTCTGGAACAACCTTCCTGCATACATATTTCCTGAAAACTACAATCTAGAGAAATTCAAGTCTAATGTGAACAAGTATCTTCTTTCATCATCTGAGCTTTTAACTCATGTACAGTTCTAAGTACTCTAGCTTCTACCACCCTTTTGTGTTTGGGATCTTCATAAAAGAAAAAAAGTACACAATGATTTGTAATTCTTGTGAATCACCTTGCCAGGACAACATTCTAAAAATGAGACAAATAACTTCTGTAAACAAATAACTTCTTCTGCAGTCAAATCTGGGAATGTCTGGTAACCCTATTTTAATTTCCACTTTTATTTCTGAAAATTACGACCCAGATTTTAATGTAATGGAATCATACAGTTTCAAATTTGCCACCTTTTAGTATTAATTTATTTCATGTAAGTAGAGGTGTTAGTGAGTCCATAATGACATCAATTTTGTGAATACAAGCACTTATTTGTTAACCTACATTAAACTTATTTCATAAATTTAAAATTGTTTTAATTTTTTTAAATGCTTAGCATAAAATTTCTTTATGTAGTTTAAAAAAAAAAAAAAAACATTTGGTGGCACCAAGCACAGATCAGCAGTGGAGGAGGTATAGATTGCAGTTTTTGGATCTGTGCCTCTTGGTGGCATTCAACACGTTTCCATCATAGTATGAGTCATGCTGTAGAAAAAGATTGGCCACTCGTGTTAAAATGAAAAGAAGCACCATATATCTGAGGAACTTCTAAATTCACATAAATATTAAATATTGATAATGTTATGATTTTTAAATAATATGAAAAAATCTACCTTGAGTGAGTGTCAAATAACACTTGTCGGTTAGTGGTGTATGCACCAGTTTAGGTGCATTACCCTGATATTCATAAGTATATTCAAATTCAGAATCTACCATCTGGGATACTGCAGTTCCATCACGGCGCATATAAAACCTAAACAGTCAAGAAAAAATGAAAAAAAAAATTAAAAAACAATATAATCGGAGCAGAGAAAAGTCACATATATACACATATGTATTCCCCAACCAAATGGATCAGATAACCCAACTCTGCATGATTTTTGAAGTTTGTAAACAAATAGCTGTTTTTAACTTAGTTTTTTACACTGATTTCAGAAATGTTATTTGTTTTTTTCCATCACATACTACTTTTTTAAAAATCACTTAAGTTGATGCCATGAGTTGTAATACTAAATGCATTAAGTTAGCACTAAATGCTGAGAATTTTTAAACTAAATCTTCACATGTTGGCAACACTGCCTTCAGTAATTTGTTTCTTGACCTTGAGAGCACCATTCAGCAGTGTTTATCAGTGTGAGCTAAGTTTATTTGTCAAATGTGTGCTGAAAAGTTAGTAAAATGTTTTCTTACAAGTTTTTAAACAATCTGAACTTATATTTTTCTATTTGTGGACATTATATAGTCCTCAAACAAAGATAAGATATTAAAGAATTTGTAAAAAAAAATGAGTATTTTACTTATTTAGGAGTGAAATTTGATGACTAAGATAAAAAATGGGCTCCACATAAAGTTTGATGAACCTGTGTTAAAGCATTTAGATTATGGAAAACGGTAAAAAGAAAGCTATGCCATTTGCAATTCTCATGATTTGGCAGGAGTCTAGAAACCACTGTAATAACTGTTGCTTTTGCTTAGTTAATATAGAGGGAAAAATGCAAAGAATAAGAAGAGCATTATGTATCCTAATATTCCATTTGCATTAGACCAGTCCCACATGGAGAGAACTTGCTGATTCCATGATCTACACTTATATTGGAGAATGTAGCAGGACAGAGTGCTAAAAGTGAAGCTTCTGAAATCTACATGCCTGGAGACATTGATTCCAGGCATGTAGAATATTCATGTATTACGAATTTGCAGATAAAGGAACCACTAGGTGATACTGATCACAGTATAATGATGTGCAATTTATTTAAAGATATAATTACCATTAGGAGTAAGGGGAAGTGTTTTTGTTTCCGTAATGGTGACTACAGTGGTCTTAGACAGTTTTTAAATTCTGTACAGTGGGACAACTGATGATGTTGCCAACAGCAAATTCTAAGTGGGAAGCATTCAAGGAATTAATCATGGAAACTATCAGGCTTTTCGTACCAAAATAAGAAATACTGTTCAAGGTTTAGGCCTGAATTGATGTCAGATCAACTAATGAGACTCATGGCAGAGAAGAAAAATGCATGAGATGCATATAAGTTATCAGGTGACACAGAAGCCTATGGCAGATATAAGCTAGTCTATAATCAAGTCACAAAGGAGATTAGGCAAGCGAAGGCAGATTACAAGAAATATTTGACAAAGGATGCTAAGAAAAACAGCAAGGACTTCTTTACTTATATAAGCTCTAAAAGAAAGGGGATGAATTAAATTGGTCCACTTGACATCGGTGATTCCACTGTTAATGATCCTACTCAGATAGCTGACAAACAAAGAGTATTTTGCATCTACATTCACATAGGAGGAGTTATTAAGGGAGGAAAATGCTTGAAGGTTATTAAACTGTAATAGGATGCTTAATAATTTTGGATTAACTGAGAGCAAAGTGGAGGAGAAATTGTTGAAGTTAAACGTAAGAAAGGCACCGCCAGTTGATGGGATCTATCCAGATATATTAAGGAAGGTGGCAAAGGAACTAAGGTTTAAACTCTTAGCCATAATTATGAGAGCATTCTTAGACTAAGGAGAAGTCCTCACAGACTAGTTAAAGATGCATTGTAGGATCATTTAGACAAGACTGCAGCAATAATTCAGACACAGGATGGGTTTGTTAAGGGAAAGTCTTGTCTTACAAATTTCATTGAATACTATGATGTGGTTACAAAGGAACTAGATGCAAAGAATAATTTTGATATCACATACTTGGATTTCTGGAAAGCTTTGGACATTGTTGCGCATGGAAGATTACTGTACAAATTGGAGCAGTATGGTATTAAGGGTAGGCTGCTACAACGGATAAAACGGTAGTTGAATGGGAGAAGACAGAGAGTCGAAATCAAAAGACGTTGCTCTTCGCGGACTAATGTTATTAGTGGAGTCCCAAAGGGTTCGGTGTTGGGCCCACTGTCGTTTTGTTTATTTATCATTGATATTGATGAAGATATATCAGGCTTAGCATCAAAGTTTGCAGATGATAAAAAGGTTGGCAGGGTTCTTAATGACAGTGTGCTACTGCAACAATATCTAGAAGATTTGGTAAGATGGGCTGAGAAGTGGCAACTGAAGTTTAACATTGACAAATGCAAAGTACTGAATATGGGTAGAAGTAACACCAAAGGAACATACCGACTGTGTGTGTGTGGTAGAAAATAAAAAAGATCTAGGAGTGATTGTGCAGTCAGATATGAAGTTTTCTGAGCAATGCAGATAGGCTGCCAAAGCAGGTCATTAGAATTAGTAGAGGCATACAAGGCAAGAAAGCAAGCTTATGCAGCATCAGCAAAAGTAAGAGAGAGAAAAAAAAAAAAACCCTTCCCCATTTCACCCCTCCATTTGTTCCAAATGCCTGTCCAGCTCGGCCTTAAATTTATTTAGACTATCAACTTCCACAACAAAAGATGGAAGTCTGTTCCACCAATCTACTATCCGCTGACTAAAGGCAATTTTCCGCACATCTATTCTACTAATGTCTTTCCTCAATTTGAATTTGTGCCCACTCAGGTTCTTAATCTGAGCAAGAGTAAGAACTCCACCAGCATTCAGCTTGCTCAACCCATTCAAGGACTTATACACCTCAATCAGACAAACTCACAGGTGCTTACTCTCCAGGCACAGCAATTTGCAGAACTTAAGCCTTTCTTCGTAAGAGCAAACCTTTCTTCACCTCACCAATCTTGTTGCCCTACTTTGTATTCGTTCTAGCAACTCTACATTATTCCTAAAATTAGGCCTCCAGACCAGTATACAGTACTCTAGGTATTGCCTAACAATTGCCTGGTATAACGGGATAATCACATCCCTGTCCCTGCTAGCAAAATTCCAATATATCATTGACAAGACTCCATCACCTGCCCTGGCTTCCCGTCTGCACTACTCAGCGAAGTTCATATTTGACTGCACAATTACCCCCAGGTCTTTTTCACTGTCCACTTCCCTAAGTGTAGTACAACACAGTTGGTATGCTTCTCTTCAGTTATTGCTACCCATATGCAGTACTTTGCATTTGTCAATGTTAAACATCACTTGCCACTTCTGAGCCCATTTGTCAAACTTATCTAGATCCAGTTGGACTAGCATACAGTCTTTACGGTCGTTAAAAACCCTGCCAACTTTGTATCATCTGCAAACATGGACATTAAAACGGATATACCTTCATCAATATCATTGATAAATATACAAAACAACAATGGGCCCAACACTGAACCCTGGGAAACTCCACTAAATAACATTTGTCCACAAAGAGCAGTGTTCATTGATTACTACTCTCTGTTGTCTCCCAATCAATCATCCCTTTATCCATTATAGCAACTTACCCTTAATGCGATAACTCTCCAATTTGAACAGCAATCTTCCATGTGCAACAGTATCAAAAGCTTTCCAGAAATCCAAGTTTATAATATCAAAATTATTTTTGGCATTCAGTTGCTTTGTGACCACATCATAGTATCCAATCAAACTGGTCAGACAAGACATCCCTTTAACAAACTCATGCTGTGTCTTTACTATTACTGCAGTCTTGTCTAAATGATCCTGCAATACTTCTTTAACCAGTGATTCCATTATTTTCCCCAGAACACAAGTTAAACTAACAGGTCTATAGTTGGGGCGCCTCCATAGCCAGGTGGGCAGGAGCAGTAGTGCATAGCACATGCTTCTTGATTAGACTGGGGTTCGAGCCCATGAGCCACCAAAATACGGAGGATGCGGAAAGGTCAGGGAATGACTACTGCATATCCCCGGAGCAATATGGCCTTAGTTGCTAATGCTCCTAAAATCCAAATAACAACAACAACAGGTCTAAAGTTACTTGTATTGCCTTTTGAACCCCCTTTGTGAATTGGTGATACATTTGCACACCTCCAATCCATGGAGACCTCCCCTGAGTCTAAGGAAGCTCTCGTAATTATGGCTAAGGGTTTGTTACTTCCTTTCCTGCCTCCTTTAATATAACTGGATAGATCCCGTCCACCCCAGGTGCCTTTTTTATGTTTAACTTCAACAATTTCTCCTGCACTTTGCTCTCAGTTATTACAAAATCACTTACATCTCTGTCACGGAGTTTTGGAAATGATATACAGGAGTTTTGCAAGCAGGGAAAAGAAGGTAATTATTCCTTTGTATAATCAAGCCAAATCTTGAATACTGCGTACAGGTCTGGAAGCCTCATTTTTGGAAGGATGTAGAAATGCTTGAGCGTGTAACTCCACGGCACCTCCAATTGATGTTAACTACCATCAGGGGTATAGGGAAGGATTTTTGCTTTCGTAAAGGCGACTAAGGTGGTCTGAGACAGTATTTAAATTCTAAATGGTGGGACCAATTGATGATGTCACCAACAGCAAATTCAAAATGGAAAGCATTCAAAGAATTAATCTTGGAAGCTACTAAGCTTTTCATACCACTAAGAAATATTCTTCAAGATTTAGGCCTAAATGGCTGTCAGCTGAACAACTGTTGGATCAACTGTTGATGATCCTGCTCAGGTAGCTAACAAACTAAATGAGTATTCTGCATCTACATTCACACGAGGAGAATGCCACAGGTGAATTAAACTCTGGCAGTGAGCTAGATGATTTTGTAATAATTAAGAGCAAAGTGGAGGAGAAATTGTTGAAGATGAACATAAGGAAGGCACATGGGATCTATCCAGTTATATTAAAGGAGGCAGCAAAGGAAGTAAGCAAACCTTTAGCCATAATTATGAGAGCTTCCTTGGACTTAGGGGAGGCACCCATGGACTGGAGATGGGCTGAGAGGAGGCAACTGAAGTTTAACATTGCAAATGTGACCCCAATTCACAAAGTCAGATCAAATGGCGACACAAGTAATTTCAAACCTGTTAGTTTAACTTCTGTTCCAGGGAAATTAATGAAGGCACTGGTTAAAGAAGCACTCTAGGATCATCTAGACAAAACTTCAGTTATAGCTCGGACACGGCATGGATTTGTTAACGGAAAGTCTTGTTGACCAATTTGATTGGATACTATGATGTGGTCACAAAGGAACTGAATGCAAAGAATAATTTTGATATCATAAATTTGGATCTTAGAAATGCTTTTGATACTGTTACACATGGAAGACAGCTGCACAAATTGGAGCAGCGTGGCATTGGAGGCAAATTGCTGATATGGATAAAGGAATGGTTGAGTGTGAGAAGACAGAGAGTGGTAATCAATATACACTACTCTTCGTGGACTAATGTTATTAGTGGATGCCCCCAGGGTTCAGTGCTGGGTCCAATGTTTTTTTCGGTATTTATTAATGATATTAATAATGGTATATCAGGCTTAATGCCCAAGTTTGCAGATGATACGAAGGTCAGCAGGGTTCTTAATGACAGTACGTTGCTGCAGCAGGATCTAGAAAGGTTGAATAGATGGGCCGAGAGGAGGCAACTGAAGTTTAACATTGACAAAAGTAAAGTACTGCATATGGGAAACAGTAACCGCAGAGTAACGTATCAACTGTGTGGTACTACACTGACAGTGGTAAAGAATGAAAAGGACCTGAGGGTAATTGTGCAGGCAGATATGAAGTTTTCTGAGCAGTGCAGACGGTCTGCAAGAGTAGCTCATGGTGTCTTGTCAATGATATACAGCAATTTTTCTAGGAGTGATAAGGAGTTGTTTATCCCCTTGTATAAGGAAATGGTCAGGCCACACCTTGAGTACTGTATACAGGTCTGGAGGCCTCATTTTAAGAAGAATGTAGAGCTGCTGGAATGAGTATAGAGAAGGGCAACAAGATTATTGATGGAACAAAGGGCTGCTCTTACAAAGAAAGGTTTAAGTTTTGCAAATTAGTGTCTGGAGACCAGGCATTTGCGAAGTGATCTGAGTGAGGTGTATAAATCCTTGAATGGTTTGAGCATGCTCAAAGCTGATGGGATTCTTCCTCTTGCTCAGAATAATCACCTGAGAGGGCATAAATTCAAATTGAGGAAAGACAGTTGTAGGATAGATGTGTGGAAGTTTGCCTTTAGCCAGTGGATGGTTGATTGCAGGAACAAACTTCCATCTGTTGTTGTAGAAGTTGATAGCTTAAATAGATTCAAGGCAGAACTAGAGAAACATTTAGAGCGAGTGGATGGATGAAATGAGAAGAGTTTTTTTTTTTTTTTCTGCTGATGCTATATAAACTTTCTTACAACATGTGTGTTTACTAATGCTAATGTTAGTGTACAGAGAAGGGCAAGAAGATTGGTGAGGGGAGCAGAGGCATCTTCTTACCAAGAAAGGCTTAAGTTCTACAAATTGCAGCGGCTGGAGACTAGGCACGTGTGAGGTGATCTGACTGAGGTGTATAAGGCCTTGAATGGGTTGAGCACGCCGAATTCTGATGGGATTCTTCTGCTTGCTCAGATTACGAACCTGAGGGGGCATAAATTCAAATTGAGGAAAGACAGTTCTAGAATATATGTGGAGAAATTTGCCTTCAGCCAGCGGGTAGTTAATTGCTGGAATAAATGTCGTTGTGGAAGTTGATAGCTTAAATTAATTCATGGAGGAACTGGACAAACTTTTTTTTTGGCTGATACTACATAAGCTTATATGCTTGCTTTCTTGAATCACATGCCTCTATTACTACTACTACTACTTCTACCACCAAGTAGACTTCAGATTTCACAGCAAGAAATCATTGATTTGGTAAAGGATTTAAATTTACCATAGGAATCTACAGAACTCGGTTCTAGACTTAAAACAAAAAATCTTCTAGAAAAAAAAAAAAAAAAAAAAACTGCAGCCATTATCAACCCACTGCAGGATGGAAGCCTTCTCAATAATTCATGCTGAGGGAAATGGACCATAATCTGCCACGCTGGTCCAGTGCGGGTTGGCAGATCAACCATATTCAGCAGTCAGGTGCTTGAACCCGTAGCTTGACCACTCGGCTACGGAGACGTTTTTCTCATTATACACAGAGAGAATGAGAATTAGTCCCCTACTTTCCTGAGGGCAATTGTATGCTTTTTTGCAATAATATAAATGACTTAATGAAATTATTTAGGAATTATTTACAATATAATCCTACACAGTAGAGACTTATTATTGACTCACCCAAGAAGAATTTAAAGCTGCGTTTAACCACAGTGGAAATAAATGTGTCATTTCCAGTAGCTCACTCTCTGCTTTTGAAAGAAACATATTAGAAGTTGAAGTAGTTGTTGACAAATATTAAGTATGAAGAACATGGTTGTTTGTTCTGTGCTGAATTTAAAGTGATAGGCATGTTAATTAGACAGCAATCTGGCTACACAAAAATATCTTACTTTTTGTGAGAGTGGGGCAGTCAGGGAAGGAGTTAGCACTGGGATGTCAAGGTCTGGCTAAAGCGGAGCAATCTGTTGCCTAGATCAATGAACATAATTCATAAACCAATAGTACACCCCCATAACTGTTTTCCTTCACTCTGCACATCAAGCTTGGTTTGACGAAACAGTGTGCATTGAAAGATTTACCTCAGAAAGGGCCCTGCTTCAACTACCTTTGCACTAAATTCCTATTGATCACTCAAAGGAAGCTAAAACAAGGCATTTTTATTGGAACTCAAATTCACAAACTGATGAGGGACTGAGATTTTGAAGGAACTATGAATAAAAGAGAAAAACAGACATGGATTAGCTTCAGGTCTGTTGTTGAGAACTTCTTGGGGAAAAACAAGAATTCGGACTATAAGAATATACTTTAAAATATGCTGGCAAACTTCAAGAAGCTGGGGTGCAACATGAGTGTCAAGTTACATTTTTAACACTCCCACATTGACTATTTCCCAGAAAATCTAGGAAGCATTAGTGAAGAACAGGGTGAGAGGATTCACCAAGACATGAAAGACATGGAGATACTGTACCAGGGGAGATGGAATGTTAACATTATGGCCGACTATTGCTGGATGCTGAAGAGGGACTGTAAAATAGAAGAATCTGCAAGAAAATCAAAGAAACAAAAATTTTACCTCGTAGACCAATCTTTAAAATGAGAGGTGAGAATTTAGTGAACTTTTTATCACACTGCCCTTTTTAATAGTGTTTTCAATATGTATTTAAATAAAGAAGTCTGGTAAAAGTAGCATTTTTTTTTTTTTTTTTTTTATTTCAGTGCACAAATTCTGCCAAAATTAATAAATATTTGTGAAAAATGAAATTTTCTTTTGTATTTTTGAAGAAACCTGATGAGGTGGAAACATACGGAAGTGACTTGAAATCAGCATTAGAAATTGATTCAGAAACACCCTTTTCTGAGACAACATCAGTGATTTATTTTTCAAAATGCAGAGTAGTGTAATCACAGAGCATTATGTATGAAGGGAGATGCAGTCTTTACTACTTTACATACATAAAGACAGATATTAGTTAGTGATATTTTTAATTGCCATAATCATAACTAAATGAACCAGCAATGCTTATGAAAATTGAGAAGCACCTCATAATCCAGGTGGGCTGATGTTTATGAAAATATAAAATTAAAAATAATGTTTAAAATTGATAATATGAAAAGCAGGCACTTTTTGCATCATTTCATCAGACTGAAGAAATTAAAACATTTGAAAGAATAAAACAAATTATCAATCTTGGCAAAACCAATACAAAAGGTGAAAGTTTCTTAAAGGGTATTATATTAATTTTAACTTTCATGCTTTCAAAATCAGTGTGCATCAAGCCACACTGATTAAAAGGTGAGTTTCAATTTACACATGGTTTTCTTTTCATTCAATAAGTTATTTATTATGAGACCTGAAGAATTTGCTATAAATACAGTACAATATTCTGTAGACAAGTTTATTTAAGTTGGAAGGCAAGAATAAACTTAATTTAAAAATAAAATAGCATTCAGAAAATCATATATTATATATGTGCTATATACTCTTTTTATATCCAATATGCTACATTTATAGCAAATGCTTCACAGCAACTTATGACCACTTTATGACTTTATATTAGTTAATCAGACTGCCCACCTCCAACTGTAGGTAATGAGATGACCATTTTATAAGTAGATATTGGTTGGTGACAGACCACTCTCTCCAATTGTAGATATTGAGAGATGCACAGTCAAACTCCAACAAATTCAAGCACACAGCTCAAAATCTTAACAAACTTACATACAGTAAACATTTTGCTACTTAGTAAAGCAGCTATCACTATTTATTATCATTAGCATTAGTAGAGGCATATGATGCAAGAAAGCAAGCTTATGCAGCATCAGCCAAAAAAAAAAAAAAAAAAACCCACTCCCATTTCACCCCTACGTTCCAACTACCCGCTGGCTAAAGACAAATTTCCGCACATCTATCCTACATCTGTCTTTCCTCAATTTGAATTTATACCCTCTCAGGTGATTATTCTGAGAAAGAGGAAGAATCCCATCAGCATTGAGCATACTCAAACCATTCAAGGCTTTATACACCTCTATCAGATCACCTCGCCGATGCCAAGTCTTCAGACACTGTAATTTGCAAAACTTAAGCCTTTCTTCATAAGAGCAACCCTTTGTTCCATTCACTAATCTTGTTGCCCTTCTCTGTACTCATTCCAGCAGCTCTACATCCTTCTTGAAATGAGGTCTCCAGACCTGTATACAGTACTCAAGGTGTGGCCTGACCATTGCCTTATACAAGGGAATAATCACCTCCTTATCCCTGCTACAAAAATTTGTGTATATCATTGACAAGACACCATGAGCTACTCTTGCAGCTCGTCTGCACTGCTCAGAGAACTTCATACCTGCCTGCACAATTACCCCCAGGTCCTTTTCATTCTCTACAACTGTCAGTGTAGTACCACAGAGTTGATACGTTGCTCTGGGGTTACTGTTTCCCATATGTAGCTTTACATTTGTTAATGTTAAACTTCATTTGCCACCTCTCAGCCCATCTGCTCAACCTTTCCAGATCCTGTTGCAGAAGCATAGCGTCAGTAGTGTCCTTAACAACCATGCCAACCTTTGTATCGTCTGCAAACTTGGACATTAGGCTTGATATACCATCATCAATATCATTTATAAATATAGAAAACAATAATGGACCCAACACTGAACCCTGAGGGACTCCACTAATAACATTAGTCCACAACGAGCAGCAGTGTCCATAGATTACCACTCTCTGTCTTCTCCCCCTCAATGACCCCTTTATCCATAGCAGCAATTTGCCTCCAATGCCACACTGCTCCAATTTGTGCAGCAGTCTTCCATGTGCAACAGTATCAAAAGCCTTTCTAAGATCCAAATATATAATATCAGTTATTCCCTGCATCCAGTTCTTTTGTGACTGCATCATAGTATCCAATCAAATTCGTCAAGCAAGACTTTCCCTTAACAAACCTAGGCTGTGTCCGAGCTATAACTGAAGTCTTGTCTAGATGATCCTGTGGTGCTTCTTTAACCAGTGCCTCCAGTAATTTTCCTGGAGCAGAAGTTAAACTCACAGGTCTATAATTACCTGTGTTAGCCTTTGATCCTCGTTTGTGATTTGGAGCTACATTTGCACATCTCCAGTCTATGATACCTCCCGAGTTCAAAGAAGCTCTCATAATTATGGCTATGGGTTTGCTTACTTCCTTTGCTGCCTCCTTTAATATAACTGGATAGATCCCATCCACCCCGGGTGCCTTTTTTTTGTTTATCCTCAACAATTTCTGCTCCACTTTCCTCTCAGTTATTACAAAATCATCTAGCACACTGCCAGAGTTTACTTCACCTCTGGCATTCCCCTCCATGAATAACTCCTCATGTTGAATGTAGATGCAAAATACTCGTTTAGTTTGTTAGCCACCTGAGCAGGATCCTCAACTGTTGAACCATCAATATCCAGGGGACCAATCTGATTCATCCCTTTCCTTCTAGAGTTTACATAGGTAAATATCTCTTTGTGGTTTTTCTTTGCATCCTTTGCCAAGGATTTCTCATAATCTGCGTTTGCCTGCCTAACCTCCTTTGTGACTTGGTTACAGACTAGCTTATATCTATCATAGGCTTCCATGTCACCCATTAATTTATATGTATTCCATGCATTTTTCTCCTGTGCCATATGTCTCATTAGTTCATCTGATATCCATTTAGGACTAAACCTTGAACAATATTTCTTAGTTGGTATGTAAAGACTAGTAGCTTCCAAGATAAGTTCTTTGAATGCTTCCCATTTTGAATTTACTGTTGGTAACATCATCAGTTGGTCCCACTGTATAGAATTTAAATACTGCCTCAGACCATCGTAGTCGCCTTTACGAAAGCAAAAACCTTTTCCTTTACCCCTGATGGTAGTTACCTCTTTGAGTAAATCCCACTTCAGCACACTGTGATCACTGCCACCTAGTGGTGCCTTTATCTGCAGATTCTTAATGCATGAAGTATCATTACTGATAATCAGATCAAGAGTATTACTCCCTCTAGTTGCCTCCCGAACATGCTGATGTAGAAAACAATCATCCAATAAATCCACAAAAGCCTTGCTAGTGTGTGAGTGACCAACCCACAAATTCCAGCCAATATCTGGGAAATTAAAATCTACCATTATAAGACTCTCTGATTTACTGGCCCACTCTATTTCCATGTACAGTTTCGTATTATACTTATCAGAGTCATTAGGCTTACAGCACACTCCTACTCTCAATTTTGATCTCCCAATGCTTATGTCATACCAAAACCAAACTGACTTGACACTGCACTGTCCAGCGATGTCCACTGGCTTCACTTCCTTGGATTTTATGTGTTTCTTAACCAATAGCATAACCCCTCCTCCCTTCCTATACTTTCTGTACACATTGTACTCCCCAAATTCCAGTTCTGCATTCCTTATATCTGTGTGACACCATGTCTCTGATATCCCAACAATATCTGCCTTTGATATTTTGAGCAATACCTTAAATTCATCAAATTTATTTACCAAACTGCTAGCATTGGTGTACACACAAGTATACATGCACCTGTTCCTATTCTTAGCTACCCTAACACAACCCATGTGTTTACTTGTACCGCAATGACTCCCAGCAGTCTCTGAAATATCCTGCATCTTGTTTCCCAGGCTGCTGCTCATTCCAATAGAAGCAGTGAAAGAATCACTTTCACCTCTGCCAGTGGCTACTGTTAATCTATTAGCCTTTTATCCCCCCAAGCTAGCAGTTTTCTGACCCACCTAACACTGTCACTATTCTATAAACTACAAACTGTTTACCTTGTATCTGACTGACAATTACCTCGAGATCTTTTTCATTCTCCACCTCCCTGAGTGTAGTGCAACACAGTCGGTACGTTTTTCTTGGGTTACTGCTACCCATACGGAGTACTTTGCATTTATCAATGTTAAATTTCAGTTGACACTTCTCAGCCCATCTGCCTAACTTTTCTAGATCCCATTGCAGTAGCATACTGACTTTATTATCATTAGCAACCCTGCCACCTTTGTATCATCTGAAAACATGGATATTAAGCATGATATACCCTGATCGATATCATTGATAAATACGCAAAACAACAATAAGCTGAACACCGAACCGTGGGGGACTCTGCTAATAACATTAGTCCACATAAAGCAGTGTATTTATTACCACTCTCTACCAACTCCCACACAACCATCACTTTATCAATTGCAGTAACTTGCTCTTAATGCCATACCACTCCAATTTGTATAGCAGTCTTCCATGTGCAACAGTATGAAAAGCTTTCCTGAAATCCAAGTAAAAGGTAAAGTGCAGCCATTATCAACCCACTGCAGGATGGAAGCCTCTTCAACAATTCATGCTGAGGGAAATGGACCATAATCTGCCACGCTGGTCCAGTGCGGGTTGGCAGATCGACCGTATCCAAGTATATGATATCAAAATTATTTTTTCCATCCAGTTCATTTGTGACTGCATCGTAGTTTCCAATCAAATTGGTCAGACAAGACTTCCCCTTAACAAACCCATGCTGTGTCTTAACTATTACTGTAGTCTTGTCTAGATGATCCTGCAATGCTTCTTTAACCAGTGATTCCATTATTTTCCCTGGAACACAAGTTAAACTAACAAGTCTATAGTTACTTTTGTCGCCTTTTGAATCCCCTTTGTGAATTGGTGATACACTTGCACACCTCCAGTCCATGGGGACCTCCCCTGAGTCCAAGGAAGTTCTCATAATAATGGCTAAGGGTTTGCTTACTTCCTTTGCTGCCTCCTTTAATATAACTGGATAGATCCCATCCACCCCAGGTGCCTTTTTAAAGTTTAATTTCAACAATTTCTCTTCCACTTTGCTCTCAGTTATTACAAAATCACTTATCTCCCTGTTAGATTTTGATAAACATCTGGCATTCCCCTCCTTGAATAACTCCTCATGTGTGAATGTAGATGCAAAATACTAATTCAGTTTATCAGCTACTTGAGCAGGATCATCAATAGTCGAACCATCTATGTTAAGTGGGTCAATCTGATTCATTCACTTCCTTCTAGAGTTTACCTAAGTAAAGAACTCTTTGTTGTTTTTCTTTGCGTCCTTTGCCAAATATTACTCATAATTGCCTTCGCCTGCCTAACCTCCTTTGCAACTTGATTAGACTAGCTTATATCTACCATAGGCTTCTGTGTCGCCTAATAATTTATATGCATTCCATTCATTTTTATTTTCTGCCATGAGTCTCATTAATTCATCTGATATCCATTTAGGCCTGAACCTTGAACAGTATTTTTTAGTTGATATGAAAAGCCTAGCAGCCTCCAAGATTAAGTCCCTGAAGACTTACCATATAGAATTCACCATTGGTAACATTATCAGTTGATCCCACTATATAGAATTAAAAAATTGTCAGAGACCACCACTGTAGTCACCTTTACAAAAACAAAAACCATTCCCTATACCCTTGATAGTAGTTAAATATTTAAGTAAATCCCATATCAGTACACTGTGATCACTGTCACCTAGTGGTTTCTTTATCTGCAAATTCTGTCTAGTCTGTACTGTTAATAGGAGAGACTGCTTCTACAGGGATGGGATACACTTAAATAGAAAGGGTGCAAGAATATTTGCCGGTGCCATCGAGGCAGTGCTAGGGGGGGTTGGAAAATTGCAAGCTTCGGGGATACAAGGATTAACAGATTAACAGTAGCCACTGGCAGAGGTAAAAGTGATTCTTGCACTACTTCTATTGGAATGAACAGCAGCCTGGAAAACAAGGTGCAGGGTATTTCAGAGACTGCTGGGAGTCAATGCAGTGTAAGTAAAAACATGGGTTGTGTTAGAATAGCTAAGAATAGGAACAGGTGCGTGTATAGTGCCATGTACACCAATGCAAGGAGTTTGGTAAATAAATTTGATGAATTTGAGGTATTGCACAAAACATCAAAGGCAGATATTGTTGGGATATCAGAGATGTGGTGCCACACAGATATAAGAAATGCAGAACTGGAATTTGGGGAGTACAATGTGTACAGAAAGGATAGGAAGGGAGGAAGGGTTATGCTATTAGTTAAGAAACACATAAAATCCAAGGAAATGAAGCCAGTCGACATCGCTGGACAGTGCAGTGTTGAGTCAGTTTGGAGTGACATACGCATTGGGAGATCAAAATTGGGAGTAGGAGTGTGTTACAGGCCTAATGACCCTGATGAGTACAATAAATAACTGTAGACGGAAATAGAGTAAGCCAGTAAATCAGAGAGTCTTATAATGGGGGATTTTAATTTCCCAGATACTGACTGGAATTTGTGGTTTGGTCACTCACACACTAGCAAGGCCTTTATGGATTTATTGGATGATTGTTTTCTACATCAGCATGTTCGGGAGGCAACTAGAGGGAGTAATACCCTTGATCTGATTATCAGTAGTGATTCTTCATGCATTAAGAATCTGCAGATAAAGGAACCACTAGGTGGCAGTGATCACAATGTGCTGAAGTGGGATTTACTCAAAAAGGTAACTACCATCATGGGTAAAGGGAAGGGTTTTTGCTTTCGTAAAGGCGACTAAGGTGGTCTCAGACAGAATTTAAATTCTATACGGTTTTTGCTTTCATAAAGGCGACTAAGGTGGTCTCAGACAGTATTTAAATTCTATACGGTGGGAGCAACTGATGATGTTACCAACAGCAAATTCAAAATGGGAAGCATTCAAAGAATTTATCTTGGAAGCTAGTAGGCTTTACATACCAACTAAGAAATATTGTTCAAGGTTTAGGCCTAAATGGATGTCAGATGAACTAATGAGACATATGGTAGAGAAGAAAAATGCATGGGATACATATAAATTAATGGGTGACACAGAAGCCTATGATAGATATAAGCTGGTCTGTAAACAAGTCACAAAGGAGATTAGGCAGACAAAGGCGGATTATGAGAAATCCTTGGCAAAGGAAGCAAAGAAAAACAACAAAGAGTTCTTTACCTATGTAAACTCTAGAAAGAGAGGGATAAATCAGATTGGTCCACTGGATTTTGATGGTTCAACAGTTGATGATCCTGCTCAGGTGGCTAACAAACTAAATGAGTATTTTGCATCTACATTCATGCATGAGGAGTTATTCAGGGAGGGGAATGCCAGAGGTGAATTAAACTCTGGCAGTGAGCTAGATGATTTTGTAATAACTATGAGGAAAGTGGGGAAAAATTGTTGAAGATAAAACATAAAAACGGCAGCAGGGTTGACAGGATCTAGCCAGTTATATTAAAAGAGGCAGCAAAGGAAGTAAGCAAACCCTTAGCCATAATTATGAGAGCTTCTTTGAACTCAGGGGAGATACCCATGGACTGGAGATGTGCAAATGTGACCCCAAATAACAGGTCTATAATTACTTGTGTCAAATGTGACACAAGTAATTATAGACCGGTTATTTTAACTTCTGTTCCGGAAAAATTAATGGAGGCACTGGTTAAAGGATCATCTAGACAAGACTTCAGTTATAGCTCGGACACAGCATGGTTTTTTTTAAGGGAAAGTCTTGCCTGACCAATTTGATTGGATACTATGATGTGGTCACAAGGGAACTGGATGCAGGAAATAACTTTGATATCATATATTTGGATCTTATAAAGGCTTTTGATACTGTTGCACATGGAAGACTGCTGCACAAATTGGAGCAGTGTGGCATTGGAGGCAAATTGCTGCTATGGATAAAGGGATGGTTGAGGGGGGAGAAGACAGAGAGTGGTAATCTAGGGACACTGCTGCTCGTTGTGGACTAATGTTATTAGTGGAGTCCCTCAGGGTTCAGTGTTGGGTCCATTGTTGATTTCTGTATTTATAAATGATATTGATGATGGTATATCAAGCTTAATGTCCAAGTTTGCAGACGATACAAAAGTTAGCAGGGTTGTTAAGGACACTACTGACACTATGCTGCTGCAACAGGATCTGGAAAGGTTGAGCAAATGGGCTAAGAGGTGGCAACTGAAGTTTAACATTAACAAATGTAATGTACTAAATATGGGAAACAGCAGCCCCAGAGTGACGTATCAACCCTGTGGTACTACACTGACAGTGGTAGAGAAAGAAAAGGACCTGGGGGTAATTGTACAGGCAGATATGAAGTTTTCTGAATAGTTCAGACAGTCTGCAAGAGTAGCGCATAGTGTCTTTTCAATGACATACAGGAATGTTTCTAGCAGGGATAAGGAGGTGATTATCCACTTGTATAAGGCAATGGTCAGGCCACACCTTGAGTACTGTATATAGGTCTGGAGGCCTCATTTTAAGAAGGATGTAGAGCTGTTAGAATGAGTACAGAAAAGGGCAACAAGGTTATTGAATGGAACAGTGTCTAGAGACTAGGCACCTGCAAGGTGATCTGATTGAGGTGTATAAAACCTTGAATGGTTTGAGCATGCTCAATCCTGATGGAATTTTTCTTTTGCTTGGAATAATCATCTGAGAGGGCATAAATTCAAATTCAGGAAAGACAGATGTAGGATAGATGTCGGGAAGTTTGCCTTTAGCCCAGCGGGTAGTTGGTTGGTGGAAAAGACTTCCATCCTTTGTTGTGGAAGTTAAGAGCCTAAATAAATTTAAGGCTGAACTTCTTAATGCATGAATAATCACTGCTGATAATCAGATCAACGGGAATACTCCTTCTGGTTGCCCCTCGAACACATTGCTGTAGATAACAATCTTCCAATAAACCACAAAAGTCTTGCTAGTGTGTGAGTGACTGACCCACAAGTTCCATTCAATATCTGGAAAGTTAAAATCCCCCATTATAAAACATTCTGATTGACCGACTAATGTGAGTGACCGACCCACAAGTTCCAGTCAATATCTGGAAAGTTAAAATCCCCCATTATAAGACATTCTGATTTACTGGCACATTCTAATTCTCTGCACAACTGTTCATTGTACTGATCAGAATCATTAGGCCTTTAACCTACTCCTACTCTCATTTTCACTCTCCCAATGTTTATGTCACACCAAATAGACTCAACATTGTCCTCTCCACATTGTCAACTGGATGCACTTCCTTAGATTTTATGTGTTTCTTAACTAACAGCATAACCCCTCCTCCCTTCCTACCCTGTCTGTCCTTTATATACACATTATACTCCCCAAATTCCAATTCTGCACTGCTAATATCTGTGTGACAGCATGTCTCTGATATCTCAACAATATCTGCCTTTGATGTCTTGATCAGCACTTCAAATTCATCAAATTTTATTTACCCTGCCTTAGTGTACATGCAAGTATATATACACTTGTTCTTACTCTTAGTTACCTTAACACAGCCCATGTATTTACTTGTTCCATGATGACTCCCAGCAGCTCTTGACACCCCCAGCAACTTGCTCTCTAGGCTGCTGCTCATTATAATAGAAGTAGTGCAAGAATCACTTTCGCCTCTGCCCGCAGCTACTGTTAATCTTTTAGTCTGAGAATCCCCACCCAATCTGGCTGTTTTCTGACCCACCTAACACTGCCTCGATAGCATCAGCAAATGCACCTTTTCTATTTAAGTGTATCCCATCCCTATATAAGCAGTCTCTCTTGTAATAAAGCACTGACCAAGCTGAGAAAAATTCTACCCCTTGAGCCTTGAACAATCTCTCCAGGGCCGAGTTGATTGACAAGGCTCTCATCATATACTCCCTCCTATCGTATAATAGCAGAACTGCAGACACTTTCAAATTCAACCCTAACTAATGGCTTTTTTTCAACACTGAATTGTATTTGTTAAGTAATTCTGCCAGTCTCCTACTCTTAAGGTCATTAGTGCCAATGTGTACAACAATATCACCTTTTGTGCCCTTAAAAGATGATATCTGTCTATATAACGTCATCAACTCTTGCCCTTGGCAGACATACCCTGGTCCTGTTCCACCTATTCTTTTTGCGTAATATATTCCCCATCTTCCTGACAATAGAGTCAGAGACAATAACTAGTTCCTCTGGGACCAGAGCATTCTGCCTTGGAGATTGCCTCTGTGTTGCCTGATGCACAGGAATGAGCTCTGGCATTGAGTTGGGAAGCTGAGAGCTTGATGGGACCCTCATATTAATTTCTTTGAGGGCATTTACCATACACCTAAAACTATCATAGAAGCCCATCAGAACGCTGAGTTGGTGCCTAATTTCTTCACAGTCTCTGTGAAGAATAGGACACGATCTAGCCTCCTTGGCTAGATCGTGTCCTGCTCTAGACAGGTCTGCAAACATTTCACATTTCGCCCATTTTTTGAGACTGTGATGCATTGGAGAATCGCTCCCTTCGTTTCTTCCCTGAGTCACAGCACTCTCGCTAGTCTGTGATCTTTGCTTTGCAGCTCTAGTCTGGGTAATGATTCAGTATAATTTAGTTAACAATGAACTTTAATAAGATTAATAAATTTTACTGATTAATTGATAATACTATACTAATCGAACAGATTTCTAACACAGTGCTACATTTTTCGCTATCTAGTTTTACATTAAACTTTACGCTATTCCATATTATATAACAATGGCGGCAAGTTACAAATGTAAAATCTACAGACACTAAGTATTAACTTTAAAATCACTATCTAAATTCGAAAAAAATTCATGGAGCTCGGCTAGAACTATAATGCTACTTATAGAAAATAATTTAGTATAACAATTAAGTCAATAAAACAACTAAATATAAATGAAAACTTAGCGTTCGCCGGAGCTGCAAAAATCTTGGTCAACATGGTAATAACCTCGCACCCCAATTTATTCATTTTTATTAAGCATTGAAAATTTACAGCAAAAAAATATTAAAATAATTAATATTAACAACTATACTGCTTTTTCATTAAAATATCCTCTGCTAGATTTTATCACTTCATTACAGAGATGTGGTATTCTGGTGATCAATTTTATAATAGCGCCTTGACTAGCATTTTCTGCAAACTTTCCCATAAATTTTATGATGATGGGCAGACTTCATGGACTTGGCAGTCTAGATGATCCCATGCAAGCTCTATTGGGTTTAAGTCAGGTGACTGGGGTAGACATTCCATAATTTGCAATATCTGCCTCCTGTTATTTAGTTGCTAGAAAGTGCATTAAGTCATTGTCTTGTTGAAATATAAAATTTCTTCCACCAAGTTGAAGTCCAGAGGATATTGCATTATGTTCAAGAATGTTTTTATAGCCTTCTTTTCTTAAAATTCCTTCAATTCTGACAATGTCATCAAATACTCCAGAAAAACAGAAGCAACTCCAGATCATGATGGAACCACCTTGCTTGACTGGAGGCACTAAACAATGTGGCACCATTTTTTTCTTCAGTTGATTGTCTTACTTAAACTCTATGCTTGGATCCAAAAATTTGAAATTTGGATTCATTCTTCCACAGTACATTTTCAACTCTTCAATTTTTCAGTGTTGATGGCTCTTAGGCAGGCCAAGCCAACTGTTTCTTTCAATTTTCAGTTTTAATAAGAGTTTTCAAACCATTACATAACCATGAAGTCCTGCTCGATAAGGACAAAGTCTCACAGTGAATGTAGACATGCGAGTTTCTCTCTTCCTGTTGAACTCAGCTTGGATTTCAGGTGCAGCAAGTCATTGATTGCATTTAGAAATCAGTGTTATGGTCTTATCTTGTGCTTCTGTTTGTTACATGCAGTCATCCTGATTGTGGCTTGTCCTTTAAATAACTACCAGTCTCCTTTAATTGTTGTATGGTAGTTTGTACTCATTTAAATGAAATACCTAGTTTTTGTCAATACTTCTGGAATAACTTTCTTTATACAGAGTATAACAGCACTTCTTTTTTCAACACTCAGTTTCTTATTTCTTATCATGTTTACTACAAAACAAGCAAAACTTACACCAAACACTTTTTCTGAATGATGAGTGTTCGATTTTATAAGTTACAGCTCTTATTCTTCAATTAAAACAATCTAGAATTATTTACAATCTTCTATAATATTAACAAAAAAAACAAAAAAACTCCCACTTTCCAGAATATTCTAGAATCTTCTACAATGGTCTACAAAATGCAGGAATCTTTTACATCCTTCTGGAATATTCTCAAATATTAAATATTTTTTAAATATTATTTCAATTTTTATTGAAAGAATATTTAAAGCCAGGGTAAAATGTTTATAGTGGAATAGCTGAACAAATAGTGAACACTACAAGGAAAAACGGATTGCTGAAGATAGGTTGTGTAGAAAGAAAAAGAGAGAAGTTCTGAGAAGGAAGGTTGACAAAATGGTGGAACATTACAACAAGAAGGAATGTAGAAAGTTTCATAAGATTAAAGAAAGTATATAGGAATTCCGATCAAAAGTTACTGCTTGTAGGGATAGCGAACGGACTTGCTGACTGAGAGAAAGGAGGTTCTGAAACAGTGGAAAAAGTATTTTGAGAGCATTTTGCCAGGAGGTAAGACTGAAACAAAACAGCTATTGTATTATACAGTAGAACCATGCATTGAAGAAACTAGTTTCAAAGAAATTTGAAAAGTTATTAAGTGCTTAAAGAACTTTAAAGCACCAGGAGCTGATGGAATAACTGCAGAGTTGTTCAAGGATGGTGGAGTGACACTATGGAGAAAAATACATAATCTGATACTATTAATATGGCCCGAGGTAAAAATCCTGGATGAATGGACACTTGGAATCATACAGCCGATTCACAAGGAGGGTGATAAACTGCTTTGCTCTAACTATAGAGGTATTACATTGCTGAGCATTACTTACAAGGTTTTGTTGGGAGTTATTTTTTACATACTGGCAGCATATTCAGAGAAAATCATTGGAGAATATCAGTGTGGTTTCAGACCCAATCGCTCAACAACTGACCAGATTTTCATTTTGAGGCAGATACAGGAAAAAGCATTCGAGCATAATATACACTTATTTAACCTATATGTAGATTTCAAATAAGCTTTTGATTCACTCAACAGAGAGGAAATGATAAATGGTCTCCTTCTCCTGGGCATCATACCTGCAAAGATTGTTAAGGTTCACATAAGCAACCCTGGCTGGCTCTAAAGCAGTGGTGAGAATTGACAATGAGTTGACGAATCCCTTTGACATTAACGCTAGTGTTAGACAGGGCAATGCACTCTCTACTGTGTTATTTAACTTGGTTTTAGAGGCAGCTGTCAGAAAATTATAAGTGACTGAACACATTGGTACAAAGACAGTGCAAGGTCTGTGCATATTCTGATGATATCGCTATTATCAGTAGGACTAAAGGAGCACTGGAGGACACAGTGGCCAGGCTGGATAGTGAAGCAAAAAGAAGAGGACTTAGGATAAATGTAACAAAGACAAAATATATGGAAGTCCATATAACTTGAAGGTATTCATAATATAAGATATAATTAAAACAATGCATTAAAACTACTTTGGTAGTAGAAATGATGTATGTGCATTACCCATGCATAAATAAACTCCTTAGACAAAAATTTGTTTTCGACATAATCAAATTACAATAAATAAATTTCCCCACGAAGAAATAAATTTCTTAATACATTAAAAAGAGCATTAGTAAAAAATATTAAAATTTGTATCTAGAAACACAAATAGTGTATGATTTCCATTACAATAAAACTTGCATCTATGCATCAATCATTAAATGCAACAAAATTTTATTACTATTAATACGAATTAGAGTACTTTTTTGCAAAAACATAACAAAATATTCTATAACGACTGCATTTTATTAGGTTCAAATTGTTTCTGATCACTTTATTTTTGGAACAATATGAATGACGTAATATTAACTAAATTTATTGAACAACTGATAACAAAATAATAAACATAAGAAATAAGAATCTTATTTGAGTTAAGTATAGTACTTACATGTACACTGAATTGGCTTTGTATTAGCAACACCTATCTAATACCTAATGGGCCAGCTTTTGCCTGTAACACAGTCCGTACACACTTGGCAGAGACTCCACAAGGTGTTGCAGGGTGTCCTGTGGAAGTGCTACCCATACATTGCACAATCCAACAATGGATGCACATTGTCAAATGGATGGTCAGAGCATCGAATGTCATTTTCCAGTAGGTCCCAAAAACGCACAACTGAGTTGAGATTGGATGAGCTGGGCAGTAATGGGGGCGGAATGGAGAATTCAATGTCATGTTCCTGAAACCCATTAGCAACCTGCTGGGCTTTGTGGCCCGGTGCACTGTCTTATTGATAGATGTCAGAGTTGTCTGGATACGGGCGCCCCCGTAGCCAGGTGGGCAGGAGCAGCAGTGCGAAGCACATGCTTCTTGATTAGACCAGGGTTTGAGCCCGTGCCCACCAAATACAGCATATCCCCGGAGCAATATGGCCTTAGTTGCTAATGCTCCTAAAAACCAAACAACAACAACTTGTCTGGATACACTGTCATGATAAAGGGAAGTACTTGGTCAGCAAAGATAACAAGGTAGGTGTTCCCACAAGTCGTCGATTAAGTGATCACAGGACCCACAGCATGCAACAAAAACATCCCCAAACTGTAACAGCAGCATTACCAGCCTCCCAAACACCAAACAGATATCATGGTCTCGTGTTGCTTTCTCCAAATGTGGGTACATCTATCAGCATAACAGAGTTGGAAATGGGATTCATCAAACCAAGTGACAGATTTCCACATGGTGGTCCAATGTTGACATGCTCATGGAAGGCACAGGTTCTTGTGTCTTGTAGTGAGCATCAGTACCTGTGACAGCTGTTGACTGCCATATCCCATACAAGCTAATGTCCAGTGCATAGTACATGTAGATACACAGAGTTGGAAGAAACTCCTGATGCCACTTGACAGAATAACCAAATAACAAAAAGTCCAGCTAACCATCTGATACAAGTAGCAATAGTAAAGCCTCACTATTGCAACCACTCACAAGTGGTGTGGGCAGTGTGTGGAGTTGCGTTATTGTGCAACAAAATCATGCTGCTTGTCAAGAGTCCTGGTCGTTTGCGTCGAATGTCAGCTTTCAGTTTTTCCCACGTTGCACAGTAAAGCTGTGCATTGATCGTTCCTCCCTTCGGCAAGAAATCCACCAACAGAATGCATTGGTGATCCCAGAACACTGTGGCCATGACTTTTCAGACACTGGGAATAGTTTTGAATTTTTTGCACACAGGAGACTGTGGATGTTTCCAGGTCATGGACTCTTGTTTGCTCTCTGGGGTAAAGTGATGAACCCACGTTTTGTCTGCTGTGACTATGCGAGTGAGAAAATCCTCTCCTTCGTCGTTGTATCACAACAGGTTCTCTAGACACCTCCCCATGCATTTTGCTTTGTCCTCCTCTGACAATTGTCAGGACACCCAGCAGCAGCACACCTTTCAAAAGCCAAGAACAACATGAACAATTTCGAGAACAGTCAACTTACTCATGTTCACTATTTGTGCAATTTCATGCAGTTTCACTTGCATGTTTTCAAGAACGATGCCCTTAATGCACAAAATGTTGTCTTCTGTTTGCTCGATGAAGGCCTGCCCATCCAATGTCAACACGGCCCGCTTTAAATTCATTGCACCAAAAACACACCTGCTTCTTTGTCATCACCTTTTCACCATACATAGCAACCAGTTGATTGTGAATGTCACTTGGTGAAGACCCTTTTGCAAAAAGTGAATAACTTCATGAACACCTGTTTTGGACCACACTCGCACAGCAGCCGCCATTTTGCAACTGGAATCTGCTGCGAGGTGACAGTACTGCAACACTGCACTGGCAGTCATTTTGAATGTTATTAATGGGTCCATCTGTCCACCGCATTTCATCTCATTCCCTTTCACGATTATTAAGAAAAAAAAATGTATTATCTTACTTTTCGGAAACCCCTCATATGAACTACAAGTGCAAAGTGTGTTAGTTGTCTGATGGCACCAGGTTTTTCCCCCATCTTCATATTGTGTACTCTGTTTGTGTAGGCCAGAGATCAGACCAGTCCATTCCTAAACAAGAGAGTGCTGCTAATGCAAAGCCAACGCAGTGGAAAAATGCACTGCTAAAAGAAAACTTGAAACACATCACCTCAAATATGCATTCAGAGACACTTTAGTTTAGAAAACAAGGGCCACCCATGGCAGAGATCACTTGAAAGGTGGGATGGCAGCACTGGTTTTGAGGAGTCTATTAAAGGACAGTGTACTCTATAATTTTCCTTTGGAGCAAATTCCCCAAAGAAAAATTATAGCAGAATGCCACACTACAGGCATGTCTATTTGTCAGATGACACAGTAAGAATATCCCATTGGCCAACTATCCCATTTTTTGGTGTCTCTCTCTCTCTCTCAGAATGATTTGTTGACCCAACTAGCACGAAAACATGTACAGCTCACATTTAAACTATTCACCCCAAAACTCCCAATAAATACCTATCATTATGCATAGGACAAAAGCAATGGATGTTGTGGCCATGGCAAACAGTGATTCTGTATAATGAATCATGCTGCTTAGTCCACAGATCATGGCGCCTCCGTAGCCAGGAGCACCAGTGCGTAGCACACGCTTCTTGATTAGACCGGGGTTCGAGCCCGTCGTGACTACCAAATATAGAGGATGCGGAAAGGTCAGGGAATGACAACCACATATCCCCAGAGCAATATGGCCTTAGTTGCTAATGCTCCTACATAACTAACAAACAAAACAAAACCACAGATCATATGGATGTACCTTGGTGAGTATGTGCCTAATAATGGTGACGTGCAGTTTACAAATTCTACATGACTTTATTCATAGGGAAGTTTAGTGGTGACAGTTTAATTTCCAAGTTTTCCTTTTTCATGTGGTCTTGTCTAGGCCTAATGGCTATTGTGTATGGAACCATGAATGCTGATGATTACCATAATATTCAGAATAAAATTCTGCCATCTGCACTGTGGAAATTCTATGGAGAAAGAACTTACCTTCATCAGCACATTGAGGTTCTGCATCGCACCAGTTCATCACTAAGGTAAGGAACTGCTGAAAATACTGAAGTAAACCAGCTTTTCAATCAGTATTTTCAAAGGTCAACTGTATAGTTATCTACATGATAAGGAAAGAGCGTGATTTGTATTTTCTTATCTACATTTTTTTTTTTTTTTTTTTTTGGCTAGTGCAGCAAAAGCCACAGGCTTTTGCTGCACTGTGGAATGGCTAACACTAATGTGGAATTGCTACACTGTGGAATGGCTAACACTAATGGAATGGCAAAATGGCTAATACTAATACTAATACTATTTGTCCTTGTTGTGGAAGATTGGGGGATGAAAGAAATATTTAGGGGGAGGGAACTGAAGGTAAAAAAAAGTTTGGAAACCTCTGCTTTAAAATATTTTGGAGCAGCATCTAAAAGTCAGGCCAAGAAGCCTAATTCTATAAATGAGCTAGCTGATGAAATGAGTGGTGCAAATTCCAGGACTTATATATACAAATTTAGTTGAGAGCATACTACTAAAGGATTACTGTGTTCATTATAGACTGCACTGTCCACACCAGATATGGCTTTCTCAGGCCACCATCTCTATTTCTCTCAGTATCCCAATGCATGCTGAATAATGTGTACACAGTTATGAGATAAAATTTTTCATTGACATAAATACCTAAGTTGCTTTTGCCAATACCAATCATCAATGCTCTTCACTCTGCTTTCTAACAACTGCTCCACAACATCAATGGTATGAATTGTGTCTAAAATTAGAGCTTTCAACTTCAGCTGAAGAACATGGCTATCTGAATCACTAAATAAGTCCACATTAGTGTAAGACTCTAACTGAACTTGCATTTCATTCAAAAAAGACTGCAACACATGTTTATTAATGGCGGCTTCACATCTTTCAGTAAACAAAATCTGTTCAGTCAAGCAAAGAATCTGTAAAAAAAAAAAGCAAATAAACAAATTTTGAATTACAGAATAATGATAGTTTACTAGTTACACAAATGCAAAAATAAATCATACTAACATAATAAAGCATTCTGTAATCAATATGATAAATGCAATACTGATAAATGAAATGAAAGAATCAGTAATTGTAAACACTGTTCAAATGGAATATAAAAAATGTATATACAGTGGATTCCGGTTATTTGGGCCACCGGTTAATCGGGGCAGCCATTTATTTGGGGCAAATCTTAAAAAACAGAAACCAATAGAGAAAATAGCCAGGGTTTACTTCGCTTAATTGGGACAGCATGCCGTTTAATCGGGGCAGGAGACCGCAGCACTGGAGATTACCCTACGATTGTCTCCGATGGTATACCACATGGTTCGGTCAAAATTCTGGAGGTCACAACCATAAAACAATAAAAACAATTAGCAGTCACCTGTTTATTGGGCTTTTCTGTTAGTGCAATCTATCATAAACGGACAGTAAACTCGATCTTATTGAATTTGCAATAATACTGACAGCTGGAATTCTGTGGGTTATTATGGTGAAATGTGTTTACACTTCATGAAATCTTCAATCATATAAAAAAATTAATTTTCAGATCTTCTCTTCATTCCTATTTTTAAAGCTTTGTAACTCGTTACTCCGTTTTCACTTGCATGTATTGTGTTACTTGCAATTTGTGTGTGCCGTGTTCTTTGTTATTGATTGCTTATCTTTTTACTGTTTTAAATTTTAACCCCCACCCACAAATGTCAGTGAACAGAAATGTCAACTAGTTCATATGTACATATTACAGTACGTATTAATTATTCCGATTATCATGTATATTCTTCCGATTTTCACGTATCATTTAATTTTTTAATTGGTAAGGTACCTTGTTGATATTTGTTTTTTTTTTTTAGGAGCATTACCAACTAAGGCCATCTTGCTGCGGGGATATGCGGTGGTCATTCCCTGACCGGTAAGGTAATAAAGGGTAAATTTGTGCTTAATATATCTTTGCTTTTATAGCCTGTGGATAATATTCCTCCTATTTTCGCTAATTAGAATCGCTGTTTAATAGAATTAAAATTCAATTCACAAACGTGATCACAATGACCGGTGCTTACTGCACATCGTATAGTGAACGGTACTTTACTATGTTGAGTTCGTCCTAATGTGATTTGATTGTACAGTGAACCAATTGTAAAGGGGGGGGGGGGGTACATTGTATTTTTAACTATTTACGTGAAACTTCGGATAATTGGGGCAGCCGCTTAATCAGGCCAAAATGCACTAGTTCCGATGTGTCCCAAATAACCGGAATGGACTGTATTTTACTTTTCACTGAAAACGAATATACTCTCAATGAAATCTGTCGTTTGTGATCCATACCTTGGAAAGGGAGGGGGGGGAAACACATGCCTGGATAGGTGCGTTTATTGCCTACTACAAATAGCCTAAGTGTTTTGGTGACATTCAACATCTACTGTGGTGGCATGAGGAAAAAGTTCCACTGATTAAGAGAGGGTAAACAAATAAAAATGTGAAGATCTTACTGCTGCTGTATACATCAGAAATATTTCTTGGAGGCAGTGAACACTGATGTTTCTGCTTTAATCTTGTTTCCAGTTCATAATGGTGACAGTACCATGATTGATATTCATCAGCAGTTTGCTGCTGGAAGCTAATACACATCTGCTGGTAATACATAAGATACTGTAAACACAGTACATGCACATTATTTTGGTAATCTGTAAGCTATTTTGACACCCACCTCTTGATAACACAAGCAGTCACATGTTATAATGAATATGATACCAACACTGGGATGTAATATGTCTGTATCAGATCATTCACATTTGTGGTTGTTGTATCATTAATAAAATGATGTGCTTCTCCAGGTCATGGCATGTCTGCAGAGGACTAACAAACAATCTACTCTTGTTGGTGGCAGTTGCAAACTTGCAGCATTTATTTTTTGTCCAAATGTAAACAACATACATGCAATAAAATCGCCTGCAGGTATTCCTGCACATGGGCTACACACACTTCCAGTACTATGTTTTGTACTCTGTACTGTACCAGGATATGCATATCTAGCTCCATGTATACAGGGCATTTGTATAGTCCAAACCAGTCCTCCCTGTTTAATGTTTTTAGAATTAATTTGAATAGCTATTATATTTAATGCCATATTATAAAACATTTTGGCTTGTTTAATGAATGTTATGAAACGTATATCAGTGGTAAAATAAATACACAATATCAACTACAGATTTATTATTTAAAGATAGCATATGCTTTTAATACTATGGTATTTTTATCTACCTGTGAGGGAAACTTTGTAGGATCCACACTCTCTGAACCTTGTTCACGACTAATCTTAAGACACTGCTTTAAGAGAACTTTCAGTGTATTCTTCATTTCTTTAGCTAGTTCACTCAACCAGACCTATATTTCAAAAATTATTAATTTTGGTTTAGAACAGAAACTTTATTAATATTTACATTCTGCTAAAAATATAGCTGCATATGAATACACTTAAATAATTATAATTATAATTCTTGCTTAATTATAATCCAATATTTAAAAAAAAAGTACAATAATTTTTATCCAATTCAAATGTAAATTTTAATCATAAAGCTTATTACTGTGCAAATTCCTATAAGCTCTGCTATTAATAATGAAAGGTTGTAATCACACATTAATTTTTTTTTTTATATACAAGTACAAACAGACAAAAATAGATGTAATCTGACACTTAACTTTAAGAACTGTACAGAATTCACAGAATTAAAACTTTATTTATACATTCATATAACTGTTGTGAGTGCTATCAGTTCAATCAGACATTTGGTATGACTGTTCAGTTAAAGACTTAAAAAACTTATTTTTATCCTGTTGAATAATCCTATACACGACTAAATTGTACAATCATTACTGTTGAACTACACATTGACTGTATAATCATGAGTCATTAATTATTATATTATATCTCACATTATCTGACATCATTATTAATTTTAGTTGTTCGCACCATGTGCTGTCAATCATTACTGGTTTACAGTGTATCTGGGGTTTGAGTAAAAGTATGTGGCAGTTATTTATGCATGTTTACTGATTACTAAACCGAAGTCTGTTTGTTTCTATCATGAAAAGATTTTTCACAATTCATTAACAAAATATTACTTAGGTATTATATGCAAATGTGTACATAATTATAGTTTCTGCAATAGTTTACAAGTTTTATACCCCTATATTCGTAATCAGTATCAAATATTTGCCTCAAATACAACAGATTGTGCATGTTTAACCCGTAACTACACACACTGCAAGGTAGCCGACCTTGACCCAGGAAGGTAGACGGCCCTCCACCCCGCTCTTCTGGTCCACCGTGATTCCCAGAATTTTATTTTCCAAGTGCAGTCTGGGAGACTCCTGTGTGTAGTTACGGGTTAAACTTGTCTGAGCATGCACTCACTTTGTACAGTCCACTCAACCACAGAGCCTATATAAGTGGCATATCCCTTATGCGGTCACAGTACTCCTGTAAAAACCGCCTTGAGCTCTCATTATGTATTAGTTTTCTTTTAGTATGGCAACTAGAAAGTGTATAAATAGTCCCGACATATTTTGTTACATATGTGGTTGTTTTGTTCCTGTAAAGCAGAGGCGAAATATTACTGATTTTGTAAAAAAATCGTATTATGCATACTTTGATATAAAACTAGGCAATCAGGATAAATCGTGGGCACTTGCATAAAGTGTGCCATACGGGTCGAACATCTTAGAAAATGGAGTCAAGGAAAAAAAGGTGTGCTTGCCATTGGCTATTCCTATGGAGCGGCGTGAGCCAGTAAGCTATGCCAAATGTTACTTTTGTGTATGTGAAGTTAAATGTTGCAATTCAAAAAATAAAAAGGACATCAAATATCCAGATCTACCATCAGCCATAAGATCGGTCCTGCATGGACCTGATCTGCCTGTAAAACCTCCACCAGAAACTTTGGAGTCCACATCTTCTTCCACCAAAGCAGAAGCTAAAGAGGTTAGTGAAGAGGAATGTTATTAACCAGAAAATATTTTAATGCCACAGCAATTCATGCAAGTCAAACTGAACGATTTAGTAAAGGACTTAGGTCTTCCAAAGTATGCTGCTGAAATTCTGGGATCCAGATTTCAAGCGAAGAATTTACTTGCTCCAGGTACATCATTTTCCTGGTACAGAAATCGTGAAAGGGAGTTTATACAGTATTTTTCACAAGTAGGTCCTCTCGTATATTGCAGTGATATCGCTGGTTTAATAAGTGCCTTAGGAGCTCCATCATATGTTCCTAGTGAAGACTATTTATAGACTCTTCTAAGACTAGTTTGGCGCCTCCGTAGCCAGGTGGGAAGGAGCAGCGATGCGTTAGCACACGCTTCTTGATTAGACCGGGGTTCAAACCCGTCACCACCAAATATGGAGGATGCGGAAAGGTCAGGGAATGACCACCGCATATCCCGGAGCAATATGGCCTTAGTTGCTAATGCTCCTAAAAAACCAAATAACAACAACAAGACTAGTTTAAAAGGTGTTCTCTTGTATAATGGAGATAAGTACACATCTGTGCCAGTTGCTCATTCAGTCTACTTAAAAGACACTTATGGCAATCTAAAGTTGCTTCTGGAGAAAATTAAATATCAAGATCACGATTGGCAACTATGTGGAGACTTAAAAGTGTTGTGTATGTTGTTGGGGCAACAGGATGGGTACACTAAAATGCCATGCTTTATTTGTGAATGGGATAGCAGAACTAAAACACTGCATTGGACAAAGAAGCAATGGCCTCGGAGGCACAAGCTTACACCGGGGTCAAAAAATATTGTGCACGAAAGTTTGGTGAAGCCAGATAAAATACTTTTACCTCCACTGCATATCAAGTAAGGCGTAATGAAGCAATTTGTTAAAGCATTGAATAAGGATGGCCACTGCTTTAAAAACCTTTGCAGTAAATTTCCCAGTTTATCTGACGCAAAACTTAAGGAGGGTATCTTCATTGGTCCCCAAATTAGAAAATTGGTTTTAGACGTTCAGTTTGAAACTACTATGACTGACGTCGAAAGGGAAGCCTGGATTGCTTTTAAAAGTGTAATGGAAAACTTTCTAGGAAATCATAAATCACAGGATTATGAGAAAATTATTCAAAATATGCTCGAAAAGCTTTGCAATTTAGATTGCAATATGAGCATCAAAATTTACTTTTTGCATGCCTATTTTGATTTTTTCCCTGAAAATCCTGCACAGATGAGTGAAGAACAAGGGAGAGATTCCATCAGGACATAAACGAAATGGAGCAGAGGTACCAGGGAAGGTGGAATACAAGTATGATGGCCGACTACTGCTGGTGTTTAAAAAGAGAAAAACCTGGCACTGTACATAAAAGAAAAACAATTAAACGTTCTTTTCAAACAAAGAGACGAAGGTCTGATTAATGAAAGTTTCAGAATTTTGATTAATACTTGTTAGTATTTATGTATTTTTTGATATATGAAAATGTAATCCTATCAATTTGTTATTACTAAATACAATAAAGTTATATACTTTCATAAAAAACAATACTTTTTTATTTCTTAAATTGTGATGTATCTGGATATGATAGAAAAAATCTAAGTCATATTTGAAATCACAGCAACATATTTCGGCTGTAGGACCTATTGAAATTCAAACCCTAGTGAACAAACTTAAATCTGTAAACTAGTGTTATTATTGTTGCATTGCATGTACAAGTAATTCAAGAATTTCAAAAGAATTTACATTTTCAGCACCTTACTTCTGGTAGTGCAAGTGAATTACAGTTAAAAACATACTGTCAGAGAGTAAGAGTACAAATGGATTTTCTATATATAGTGGAGCCAAAAGTTATTCTGCAAGAATGAATTTTATTGTCACTGCAATCATTTCATATGTTAAACCTGGTCAAGAAATAACAGTAGAAAAATTCCATAAAAAAATTTTGTGAGAATCTTAATCCATTTTCTGTAAATAAGTTGCGTTAATGCTTCTCTAACCATTTATCACTTAGTTTGTAGAGTTTCTTTTCCACAAAACACAGAGTTTTCTGCAGATGAGAAAGCATCTCAAGATATCCATCAAATACAGAATTTTTTAGGGCTTTCTTAAAGCGAACTTCAGACAATAAAATAACTAGTAAAAGTCAAAATTAAAAGAGATTTAAAACTTATAATACCTATATATATTTGAAGTTTCTATTTTATTTTGGATATGCACTAATTACAAAAATAGGCTAAGTGGTTATCAGTACTCAGTGAAGTATGCAAAACATTCTAATGAAATTCGGCATACATACCTCTACATCCGGTGTTACTTGAACTTCATTCTGAAGTGATACAACTTCGCCATGGAGTGATTTCATCGCAACAATATGGGTACAGCCTTCATCAAATTCCACTTCATGAATGCCACTGAACAGCTTCTTCAGATGTGACTGAATTACACTAGGTCTAGTAGACTGTCCCAAAATTTCTAACAAATCATCATCTCCAAGAAAGTAAAAACGAGGAAATAATGAACGTTTTTCCTATTATAAAAGAAAAAAGTAAAATTTACTATTTTCGAAATGAACAAACAATACTTAAAACCTTCCTTTCCTTACCCTCTCTTACTATTTCTTAGCATTAGCAGAGGCATATGATGCAAGAAAGCAAGCTTATACAGCATCAGCCAAAAAAAAAAAATCCAATTTCACCCATCCATTTGCTCCGAACGTTTGTCCATTTCTTTCTTGAATTTATCTAAGCTACCAACTTCCACAATGACAGATGGAAGTTTGTTCCAGCAAACAAACTTCCACCCGCTGGCTAAAGGCAAATTTCCACACATCTATTCGACAACTGACTGTCTTTCCTCAATTTGAAATTATGCCCCCTCAGGTTTGTAATCTGAGCAAGAGGAAGAATCTCATCAGCACTGAGCCTGCTCAAATCATTCAAGGCCTTATACACCTCAATCAGATCACCTTGCCGGTGCCCAGTCTTTACAAATACTGCAGTTTTTGCAAATACTGCAATTTGCAAAACTTAAACCTTTCTTCATAAGAGCACGCCCTTTGTTCCCTTCACCAGTCTTGTTGTCCTTCTCTGTACTTGTTTTAGCAACTCTACATCCTTCCTAAAATGAGACCTCCAGACCTGTAAGCAGTATCAAGGTGTGCCCTGACCATTGCCTTATACACATGGATAACCATCTCCTTATCCCTGCTAGCAAAATTCCTGTATATCGTTGACAAGAACCTCTAAGCTGCTCTGGCATCCAGTCTGCACTGCTCAAAAAACTTCATATCTGACTGCACAATTACTTTTTCTTTTTCATTTTCTACCATCCTAAGTGTAGTACCACACAGTTGGTACATTTCTCTAAGGTTACTTCTACTCATATGCAGTACTTTGCATTTGTTAATGTTAACACTCAGTTGCCACTTCTCAGCCCATCTGCCCAACTTTTCTAGATCCTGTTGCAGTAGCATACTGTCATTACTATCATTAACAACCCTACCAACCTTTGTATCATCTGCAAACTTCGACATTAAGCCTGATATACCTTCATCCAAGTAATTGATAAATATACAAAACAACAATGGGCTATTTTCCCTTCTAAGAAGTTTTCTCTCGCAAGAAGTTTTAAACCTCCACTCTCTTGGAAAACTTCTTATCCAGGTTCTACTGTACATGTATTCAATGCTGGAATAAAGATTTCTTTAATTTTGATTTTGAAAAATTAAGGCAGACCTGTGCAAGAGGACATCTGCAATGAATATGAATGAAACTGTTTGCGAACAGTTTGAAATAAGACTTTTGGCAATCTATAAAACCTGATTATTTATAAATTTTTTTTTTTTAAATAAATACTTTTTCAAATATTTTTAATTTATTTTTTAATTTTTAAAAGATTTAAGCTACAAATTACCAACAAAAGACCATTTTAATGAGGACAAAAAACTTTCAAGAATAAAGTAATTTCAAGCGCTTTATACAACACATTAATTACTTTAATAATCCTATACACGACTATACATTACATCCTATACATTACATTTCAAACCAGGTTCTTGTTTACATGCACAATAAGTCAGAACGAAGATTAAATAACAAAAACAGATATGTAATCTTTGTCCGCACTCACTGCACATGTTAACATGAATCTTGCATGGGGATTTGTAATGCAATGCTTAATTATTAAAGTAACTATCATGATGTATGTATAAAGTGTTTGCAATCATTTATTTCTTTTTGGATAACACCAGAAAAGAAAATATCTCCTTTAAAGACAAGACGAAAAGAGTAAAAACTTTATTTTTTTTAACTAAGAAGAGGAAGTTTAACTAGATAATAAATTTACAGAAAGATAAAATTGGTTTTATTTTAATCTTTAAAAAATTTATTATCTAGTTAATAAAGTTTTTAAGCAGTCTGACAAATGTTTTACAAATGTCAGACTGCTTTTGGAACTAAGTTAACTAACAAAAAAGAAGTTTAAGCAAATTTTATATGTTACCTCTAAAAACTGAGAGAGTGCTTTCTGACAACGCTGCAACTGGTCCAAAAGAGTAACAAGTGTAGAAGGTAGATTAGAAATTCCAGTCAGTGAGATCACTCTGTCATCCTTCATAACAGAACTCATTATAGACCTACAGAAATATAGGACTTTTATATCAAAATTAAATGAATGCTTTTATATATTATTTTAAATTTTATTCACGTTTAGTAATTAATAACAGGAAAAATACAATCTATATGTTGTTGCAAATGTGGTTACAATCACTTGGAGATTTATTCTCTCTCTCTCTTACCTTAATTAGTGTCTATAATGTTACTTTATGAATAACTGATATTTTAAAAGAAAGATAAGAAATAATATTTTTTTGTTTAAATATAAGGAAATTTCAGTTATTACAGAACTGCCAGTGATATATTCACAATATGTTGTAGTAGTGAACTACAACAGTAGTATAACAGGCATCGATTTATTTGTATCTCATATTGTGACTACCTTCAACAATGTATTCCATGATATTGCACTATCTCAAATAAGTAACACTTCACCAATGGAGAAGACTATTGTTACTTATTTTTGGCGGACCGTCACCCAGACAGCACTGTTTCAAGGCTTATTGGTCTATCCTCAGTGGGTGGGTACTTATTCGAGGTAGTGCAATATGATGGTAACTTGTTGTGAAGACAGTCACAATATGAGATACAATTAAATCGATACCTTTTATACAACTTTTGAAGTTCACTACCATGAACAAAATATTGTGACAAAATATCACTGGCAGTTCTGTAGTGAATTTCTAATTTGTAGTCTATTAGGCCTTGTGCATTTATTTTTCTTAGTATTATTACTATGTACACCATTTGGCATCTCTCATATTATGGAGTTATACTTCATAACTGGGTTGGCATGATTGCAACACCAGGGTACCTGCACACCCACTGAGATAAGTCAATAAGCTTTGAAATGGGGTACCTACCAATTGACTGAAGAGAGAGAGAGAGAGCAAAAAGCCCTGAAGTGGCCAGAGAAAGCCTCATACTGCCCAGAGTTTCCGAGAATAGGTAACAACAGTCTTCCCTACTGGGGAAGCGTTGCCTATTGTGATTCTTGCACTGCTTCTATTAGAATGAGCAGCAGCCTGAAAAATAAGATACAGGGTATGTCAGAGACTTCTGGGAGTCATTGCAGTACAAGTAAACACATGGGTTGTGTTAGGGTAGCTAAGAATAGGAACAGGTGCATGTATACTTGCATATACACCAATGCTAGGAGTTTGGTAAATAAATTTGATGAATTTCAGGTATTGCTCAAAACATCAAAGACAGATATTGTTGGGATATCAGAGACATGGTGTCACACAGATATAAGGAATGCAGAACTAGAATTTGGGGCGTACAATGTGTACAGAAAGGATAGACAGGATAGGAAGGGAGGAGGGGTTATGCTATTAGTTAAGAAACACATAAAATCCAAGGAAGTGAAGCCAGTCAACATCGCTGGACAGTGCAGTGTCGAGTCAGTTTGGTGTGACATAAGCATTGGGAGATCAAAATTGAGAGTAGGAGTGTATTATAGACCTAATGACTCTGATGAGTATAATAAGAAAGTGTACAGGGAAATACAGTGGGCCAGTAGATCAGAGAGTCTTATAATGAGGGATTTTAATTTCCCAGATACTGACTGGAATTTGTGGGTTGGTCACTCACACACTATCAAGGCTTTTGTGGATTTACTGGATGATTGTTTTCTACATTAGCACGTTCGAGAGGCAACTAGAGGTAGTAATACTCTTGATCTGATTATCAGTAGTGATTCTTTATGCATTAAGAATCTGAAGATAAAAGAACCACTATGTGGCAGTGATCACACTGTGCTGAAGTGAGATTTACTCAAAGAGGTAACTACCATCAGGGGTAAAGGGAAGGGTTTTTGCTTTCGTAAAGGCGACTATGGTGTTCTGAGACAGTATTTAAATTCAGTACGGTGGGACCAACAGCAAATTCATCAAAATGGGAGGTATTCAAAGAATTTATCTTGGACGTAACTAGGCTATACATACCAACTAAGAAATATTGTTCAAGGTTTAGGCCTAAATGGATGTCAGATGAACTAATGAGACATATGGCAGAAAAGAAAAATGCATGGGATACATATAAATTAATGGGTGACATGGAAGCCTATGATAGATATAAGCTGGTCCATAACCAAGTAACAAAGGAGATTAGGCAGGCAAAGGCAGATTATGAGAAATCTTTGGCAAAGGATGCAAAGAAAAACAGCAAAGAGTTCTTTACCTATGTAAACTATAGAAGGAAAGGGATGAATCAGATTGGTCCACTGGACATTGATGGTTCAACATTTGATGATCCTGCTCAGGTGGCTAACAAACTAAATGAGTATTCTGCATCTACATTCACACATGAGGAGTTATTCAGGGAGGGGAATGCAAGAGGTGAATTAAACTCTGGCAGTTAGCTAGATGATTTTGTAATAAATGAGAGGAAAGTGGAGGAGAAATTGTTGAAGATAAACATAAAAAAGGCACCCGGGTGGATGGGATCTATCCAGTTATATTAAAGGACGTAAGCAAGCATAATTAGTCATAATTATGAGAGCTTCCTTGGACTCAGAGGTACCCATGGACTGGAGATGTACAAATGTGACCCCAATTCACAAAGGTGGATAAAAAGGTGACACAAGTAATTACAGACCTGTTAGTTTAACTTCTGTTCCAGGAAAATTAATGGAGGCACTGGTTAAAGAGAAGCACTGCAGCATCATCTAGACAAGACTTCAGTTATAGCTCGGACACAGCATGGTTTTTTTTAAGGGAAAGTCTTGCCTGACCAATTTGACTGGATACTATGATGTGGTCACAAAGGAACTGGATGCAAGGTTTGGTTTGTTTGTTTTTTTTTAAGGAGCATTAGCAGCTAAGGCCATATTGCTCCGGGATATGCGGTGGTCATTCCCTGACCTTTCCGCATCCTCCGTATTTGGTGGTGACGGGCTCGACCCCCGGCACAAGAAGCGTGTGCTATGCACTGCTGCTCCTTCCCACCTGGCTATGGAGGCGCCGTGAATGCAAGGAATAACTTTGATATCATATATTTGGATCGTAGAAAGACCTTTGATACTGTTGCACATGGAAGACTGCTGAACAAATTGGAGCAGTGTGGCATTGGAGGCAAATTTCTGCTATGGATAAAGGGATAGTTGAGTGGGAGAAGACAGAGAGTGGTAATCAATGGACACTGCTCATCGTGGACTAATGTTATTAGTGGAGTCCCTCAGGGTTCAGTGTTGGTTCCATTGTTGTTTTCTGTATTTATAAATGATACTGATGATGGTATATCAAGCTTAATGTCCAAGTTTGCAGACGATACAAAAGTTAGCAGGGTTGTTAAGGACACTACTGACACTATGCTGCTGCAACAGGATCTGGAAAGGTTGAGCAAATGGGCTAAGAGGTGGCAACTGAAGTTTAACATTAACAAATGTAATGTACTAAATATGGGAAGCAGTAACCCCAGAGTAACGTATCAAATCTGTGGTACTACACTGACAGTGGTAGAGAATGAAAAGGACCTGGGGGTAATTGTGCAGGCAGATATGAAGTTTTCTGAGCAATGCAGACAGTCTGCAAGTGTAGCTCATGGTGTCTTGTCAATGATATACAAGAATTTTTCTAGCAGGGATAAGGAGGTGATTATCCCCTTGTATAAGGCAATGGTCAGGCCACATCTTGAGTACTGTATACAGGTCTGGAGGTCTCATTTTAAGAAGGATGTACAGCTGTTGGACAGAGTACGGAGAAGGGCAACAAGATTAGTGAATGGAAAAAAGGGTTTCTCTTACGAAGAAAGGCTGAAGTTTTGCAGATTACAGTGTCTGGAGACTAGGCACCTGCGAAGTTATCTGATTGAGGTGTATAAAGCCTTGAACGGTTTGAGCATGCTCAATGCTGATAGAATCCTTCCTATTGCTCAGAATAATCACCTGAGAGGGCCTAAATTCAAATTGAGGAAAGACAGATGTAGGATAGATGTGCAGAAGTTTGACTTTAGCCAGCGGGTAGTTTATTGGAGGAACAGGCTTTCATCTTTTTTTGTGGAATAGCCTAAATAAATTTAAGGCTGAGCTAGACAGGTATTTGGAACAAATGGGGTGGGTGAAATGGGAGCGGTTTTTTTTTTTTTTTTTTTTTTTTTTCGGCTGATGCTGCATAAGCTTGCTTTCTTGCATCATATGCCTCTACTAATGCTAATGCTATTCGAGGAGTTATGAGTGGTGTGAGTTGATGGAGTTTCTGTCCCTTTCATTCTTCTACACCATTTGTTTTCTTCTTCCTCTCCTACTATTACTTTCCTCTACTTTTTTGCTTTCTAAGTGTAATAGGGACAAGTGGATAATAGAACTATTATCCAACACAAATACAGAATAAGCCTTGAAATGGTTCCATCTGGGTGATGGTATCCACCGAGAATAAAGTAACAATAGTCTTCTCCATTGGTGAAGCATAACTTATTCGAGGTAGTGCAATATCGTGGTAATGCATTGTGAAAGTAGTCACAATATGAGATACAATTAAGTTGATGCCTTTTATGCTACTGTTGTGGTTCACTACTACAGACAAAATATTGTGAATATATCACCGGCAGTTCTATTAAGTATAAGGTATGTTCGTGTCAGATGGCACCTGGAATTTCTCCCATCTCCGCGTGTGTTTAGCTGTATCGAGGACAGTACACTGTCAAGCCAGAGACTTGAAAGTGTGTGGGCCATGCCTGTGCAGTGTGATATGTTGTGCCCATTGTTTGTCTGGCTTATTGGCTGCCAGGCCCCTAGTGGGGGCCGACGTTGCCCACGTGGATGCTAGCCGGGTGTATCCAGTATCACAACAAATTGCTCTGGCAGGTCCTCCCACCTAGTTTCCTGGGATTTCAGTGGCCAGGACCTAAAAAAAAAAAAAAAAAAAAAAATTATGCGTTTGACATTAATGCTTAATGGGATTGCTGTTAGGAAATCGCTGGTTGTGGTTGAACGCTAAAGAGATGTGTTAAAGGCCTAATAGGTCGGGCAAAATTTTGATGTTATTAAATTTAGACATATGAGGCTATATGCTAGATAAAAGCTAATAGTGTTAGTTGTCTTAGAGATTTACACAAAACTGGTAGAATTTAGACGTTGATTAGAATTTGGCAGCATTGTTAAGGATGTACTCGGTCGATTTAATGAGAGAGAGGGGGGAGACTGAAGACTGGGGGGGAAACAGATAGAAGAAAAGGGACGATAGAGTGGGTATCCCCAAAGAGGTCAGTGGAGACGAGCCCCACCAGGCGAAGTATGGGGGGGTAGGCGGGGAGGAGAGGAGACAGAGATCCATCTCCTCCCTCCCCTGCCTGGGGATGGGGTTTTAAAGGGAACCAGGTTAGAGTACCCAGTTCAGATCACCAATGGCATGTTGGAAGCAAAGCCGCAGAATGTCTTCGTCGGTGTCATGTCCAAGCAGTGTCGAATCCAGTATGAAGGCCAAGCTGCCCATCCTGCTCCGGGGGTGGGATATGTTAGCTGGCAGTGGAGAACCCAACAGGCGAGGGGGTGGGAGAGAGACACACATTTACTTCATTCATAATCTGCATTCTCACTCTACTTGCATTCTTTTTTTCTTTTTTTTTATTATTATTATTTTTTTATTTATTTATTATTATTTTTTTAATACTTTTTTCTTATTTTATAATTTTTTTCCAAGTTTTATATATATCTATATATATCTATATAGATATATATATATCTACCTGCACTATTATGAAAGTAACATTACCAACAAAATAAAATTCTACAGATACATAGATGATGTACTCGTGATCAACCATGACAACTTTATAAACGTAGCAAAGAACACTTACCCAACAGACCTAAAAATTGAATGCACAAATCCAGATAATAACCAAAAAGCTGTCTACCTAGACAGCGAAATTGCCATCAACACAGACAAAATATGTACACAACACTATGACAAAAGAGACCATTTTAATTTCGAAACAATAAAACTTACACACTGGGATAGTAACATAGCTAAACATATACACGGGAATACCATAAGAAACCAAACAAACAGACTATTAAAAATATGCAGCAATATAAATAGCGGAAAGATAGCAATACAAAAACTCATCAGAACACTGGATATAAATAAAATTCCCAAACAATACAGTAGATATCATATAAAAACTGCCATATACGCTAATATTAGAAAACACCACGCCAATGTAGACCGGCATACTTTCATCAAAAACCATCTAAAAATAAAATAGTAATTACTCAAAAGAGTATCCCCAAGATTATAAGGTTTATTGCACTCAGGCGAGGCTCGTCGCCTGACTGCACTACAACCTTTGCCAAAATTGAACCCCCCCACCCACCCCACCCCCCAACAAAAAAACCCCCCATAGTAAGAGGCTGTATATATGTATATAGCTTTGCCTCTGGACATACACGTGCTGTTACGCCTTGGAAAAGTGGTACCGGCACAGTCCGAGGTAAGGCATAAAACAAATGTAAAAATTAATGTAAATACACATGTAAATAAAGGAATTTAATCCACAAGTTAACACAAAACTACAGAAATTTAACAGAATTTCATCGAACCAACAACAAACCACCATAATAGGCATTGGCTTGAAAATCGGGGACTTCGGCCAATGCGACATCAGCACACAGTGAAATGCTAATGCGACTGCGCCATAAAAATAACCATACATAAAAACAAATTAAAAGCGGGAAATTCCCTTTTCGACTCCACGACCTCCACCGGACCACAATTAAGTAAGTAGTTGTAGGATAACAATATAAAATGCTTACCCGTTGGGCTTTGTGTATTCTATCACAGTTGCTGAAGAGATGGTAAAAAATTAACTAATTCATAATTAATACTAGTTTAGCTAACAATAATTAAGAAAATTAATATAAACATAAGTCCTTAGTATCCAGAATTAAATAAAATAGCAAAGCTGTGATAGATACAAACAGAAACGGGTAAGTATAAAAGCATTACATCGAATGGGCTGTTAATCCACTCAAAGCCCCCGATGAAGTAGGGGATTGACGGCCACGTGATGTAAAGCAAAAATGTATAAATTGTATAAATATTATTATATAGTTATAAAATAGTATTGATGATTACCTATTGCTACAGATACTTAAAAATTTTCATCAGTAATTATCATGAAAATTTCTTTAGCAATACGCAATAAGTTTCTAAATCCTAAATGTATAGGCCATGTGAATTTAAGATAACCGAGACAAGGCTAACTTAAAGACCAGTTTTGTATTAACGACAATACCTATATGTTAAAAAAAAAAAAAAAAAAAAAAAAAACACCAGTACTTAAGAAAATCGAACTATTGTAAACGTGTATATATATATATATATATATATATATATATACATATATATATATACATATATATTTTTTTTATTATTTTTTTATTTTTTTCACTCAACTCATTCATCTTTTTCTCACACACCAGGAGTTCTATAGTGAACTCCTGGCACACCGGCAGTTTTATAGTGAATTTCTAATTCATAGTCGCCTTGTGCATTTATTTTTCTTAGGAAATTTCAGTTATAAAACTATCATTAACCCACATTATTAGCCAAGTAGTTGCACAGTATACACTGTGCTTAAAAGTCTTCCCTGTGTCCAAACAGGTCAATCACTCTACACCTTTCAAGAACTGTTCTTGAGAGAAATAGCTGAATACAAAAGGAATGGAGCTATTAATGAAAACCACTCAAATATAAAGTGAGGAAAGCAGATGAAAAGATAATCCACTACATCATCATCATTATTAAATTAACCATTTTACACAAGCTATTCTGTCATTTTTGCATGGTAAAGTCATTTCTCAATTATCAGCCCTCTGACAATTTTACTAGTTTCAGAAAATACAAAAACTTTGCCATATGATCCCTTTATGTTTGGTTTGGATTAAATATTAGCAAGCACTGAAAATAACCAAAACTTATATTAGTTGTTATGAGACAAACTGAAGGATGCTGTAAACTATTCTACTAGTTAACTCAACCTTCTCAAAAATGATATTTAATGTATCCCTCTTACCAGTAAGTTTCCTCACTAACTGAATATGACCTCTTTACCTTGTTATTAATTTTTCATAGGTTTTTCTATCTTAATAAATAAAATGCACTAGTAAAAGGGAACACTAAAAAGCAGCAGCATAAAAATTAAAGAAGATTGTTTAAAAAAACTTTTCAGTTTGAAGGCAAGCAAGGACCCTTTGATAGACTGCATCAAGCTATTAAAGTAAATCATGAGGGCTTCATTAGGCTTGGGAATGACTCCTCAGGGCTGGAGAAGCTGTATCAACGATCCATAAAAGAAGTTTCATGAACAGTGGGTGATTACAGACCAGTCACTCTGACTTCAGTGGTAGAGAAAAATATGAAGACAATGACTAAGAATGCAATACAGACATATCTATTTCTCAAAAGAACAAAGCATGGTTTTGTAATGGGAAAGTCTTATTTAACTAACCTGATAAACTATAAAAACAGTTTCACTCATGAGTTGGATGCAGGAAGTAATGTTGACATTATTCATTTGAAATTTAGCAAAGAATATGCAAAAAATATGCCCACGCAAAACATTACTCTACAAGCTGGACATAAGATTCACAGGTAAGATCCTTAACTGAATAATCTGACAGAATGCAAAGAGATGCAATTAATTGTTAACCTTCAAAATAGGCTAGGATTGGAAGTGGGACTGTTAAGGCTTGATGCTTAGACCAATCAGAAACAAGCTGCTCCTGATTTTCTTAAATGATATTGACAAATGAATACAGGGGATGATGCCAAGATCAGGAGATTGGTTAATTATTATTATTATTATCAGCCACATGGTGCAAGGAAGCCTGAGGCTTATGCTGCACTAGGCAAAAAAAAAAAAAAATTTTGAATTACCCAGAGAGAGAGAGAGAGAGAGAGAGAGAGAGAGAGAGAGAGAAGTAGAAGGGAATCGCCAATAAACAGCTCAGGACCCTGGGTGTGCCAAGCCCATACTCACCGGATGTGAGCCCCCAGGGTTTATTATGACCAGCACCAAACTGTGCTTCTTCAGGACAACTTGGATAGGCTTCAAGGATGGTCAAATAAGTGGCAACTGTATTTTAATATGTAAAATTCACAGTTTTTAGAGCAGAGGATATGGATTCAGACAGACAAGAACGTCTTTATACAGTGCATGCAGGCAGTAAGGAGGGACCTGGTGTTTTGTTTATTATTTATTGAATGACTGCATGCAAAAACGGAGAGGCTGCACATGCTTTAGGGAGCCTGGCAAAAGAGCACCCAAATGAAGAGAGACTTAGACTATGTAGGCTACAAAGTTTGTTAACTAGGTACTTTACAGGGGACCTTACCAAAGTTAACAAAGCTCTGAGAGGCAATAATAAAACAAATGACAATGAAATTTTCATGATATTAAATGACGCTAGAACCAAAGGATAAATTCAAACTATGAGGATAGAACTATAGATCAGATTTTGTAAGTTTTTCTTTAGGCAACAAGTTGTTAATCATTGGAATAAGCTATTACCATGGGTAATTAAGACCATGGGGAAATTCAAAGGACTGCTGGATTAGTAACTATGGGAAGATGAGAAACTCATATTTTGTGTTTTTTTGTCCTTTGCATTGTATGGCCAATATTAATACCAAAACTAATAAAACTACTTTGTAACTGGCATGCCTTGATGTCACTAGTTGATATTGAAATAAATGGAACTGACACTGCAGTGACTATGTTTCCTTTATAAGCTGAATGTCATTCACATCTCTTTTCTGAACCATTTCCTTCCTTTTGTATATGAACTGCTCTTCTCACGCCTCTGTAACTATGGATATACATAAGTGAAACTATGTGGAGGAACTTCAACCCTTCACACTATACCTATATCCATTCAAAAGCACCTATATCAGATTTTAAATACAAGAGAATCATCTGTGCCTTTTTTCACACTTCAAATCAATGGATACAAAAGTTTGAAATGAAATATCATTCACTGAAATTAGATAAAAAATATTGTGTGAATTTGCTAGAAAAACAGATACATACATATATACACAGGCTGAAACACAGGTTTAATGTGTAGATTGTTCTATGATTTAATTTTTGACAAATTAACAAAAATAGCAATGTGGGAAAAAAATAATTTTTAGGATTTGATTATTACTCATGAAATTTCATAAATTTCATGAGTAAAAAAAAATACTATCCTTTAGAGACTGAATAAGGCCTCTATAATTTTAGACTGAGAACAATAAATTTGGGATTAAATTCAATTTTAGGTTTTCCTTTTTGTGTTATGTGTATATTAATTTGTGTTACATATTAATATTACATACTAAACGTTACTTGTAACACATGTAACATTTGGTATGTAATATTACAAACTGAGGTTAATCCAATTTTAGTATTACTTATATGTTTTATATAACATATGAACAATCTAAGTTCAGTCATGTTAAATAATAGAATTAATTAAAAATATATAAGGTTTTACCTGAAGTCATTGCTGATTGCTTGAAAACGAGCATATTCAGAAGGTAAAGCTCCACGACCAAATATTGGTTCTAAATATACCCACTTTCTTTGTATTTGATTCAGCTGCTGAAGCGACTGATCTAACATAGAAAAGCGTGTTTCCCATATAGATACACGATCAGCAAAATATTGATAATATGGAGTATCCTTTAGAGACTGAATAAGGCACTGGTTATCACCCACCTGAAATTTACACAGCATTACCATATAAGACAACACTGTTATAATTAATACATATAAGAAAACACTGTTATAATTAATATGTATAAGACAACACTGCTATATTATAAATCAGAAAACTGTAGAAAATTAAAATAAATACCTTCGGCATAAACATTAATGCTAATGTACAAAGTTAGAAATGATGCAATTGCATCATTTCAGTACATAGCCAACTACTTAAGTAGTTGTAAATTGGCATCATTAAATATATCTCATTTTGTGAATACCTTCACAAAGAGTTGCCATGATATTGCACTACCTCGAATAAGTAATGCTTCACTATAGGAGAAGACTATTGTTACTTATTCTCAGTGGATCCCATCACCCGTATGGCACCATTTCGAAGCTTATTGGTTCCTCATCAGTGGGTGGGCAGGTACCCTAGCATTGCAATGATGACAACCCAATTGCGAAGTATAAATTCACAATATGAGAGATGCCTGATGGTGTGGAATAATTTAGATTATGGTATAGTTTAGGGCTAAAGCCTCAGGTTATGTAAAGAATATAAGTAATGTACAAGTTACTGCAATTGCATCATTTCAGTACATAGCCAACTACTTAAGTAGTTTTAAATTGGCATCATTAAATATATCTCATTTTGTGAATACCTTCACAAAGAGTTGCCATGATATTGCACTACCTCGAATAAGTAATGCTTCACTATAGGAGAAGACTATTGTTACTTATTCTCAGTGGATCCCATCACCCGTATGGCACCATTTCGAAGCTTATTGGTTCCTCATCAGTGGGTGGGCAGGTACCCTAGCATTGCAATGATGACAACCCAATTGCGAAGTATAAATTCACAATATGAGAGATGCCTGATGGTGTGGAATAATTTAGATTATGGTATAGTTTAGGGCTAAAGCCTCAGGTTATGTAAAGAATTTAAGTAATGTACAAGTTACTGCAATTGCATCATTTCAGTACATAGCCAACTACTTAAGTAGTTTTAAATTGGCATCATTAAATATATCTCATATCGTATCATTAAATACAGAGTGATCACTGAATTATGACCACCTACCTCATACTTCGCAGGTCCTCCTTTTGCCCTTAGTATAGCAGCTATCCGACGAGGCATTGATGTAACAAAATGTTGGAAGTGTTAGGGAGGTATGGCCAACCAAGCTGTGTGTAATGTGGTCAGCAATGCAGGTATGGAGGTGATTGGTGTATCCAGACGCCTGATATGCCTTTCCATAGTGTCCCACAAGTGCTCTATGGGATTGATATTGGAGGAGTTCGGAGGCCAATCGATATGCTGGAAGTCAGAACTGTGTTCCTCAAATCATTCCTGCACAACAAGTGCCTGTTGATTAGGCACACTGTTATCTTGGAAGACACCATCGCCATTCGGGAAAAAGTGTAACATAGCGGGGTGTACACAGTCAACAAGCAGTTGACGATAGCGGAGACCAGTGATACGTTGTTCCATATGCACCAGGGGTCAAAGTTCCTGCCAGTGAAACATGCCCCACACCATACAACTGCCTCTAGCGGCCTGCACTTTTGATACCATGCATGATGGATCAAGAGCATCATGTTGTTGATGCCAAATCCGTACCCAACCATTCACGGTGTGGAGTAAATAATGTGACTCATCTGACCAGCACACCTTCTTCAAGTCTTCTAACATCCAACTTGCATGCTCTTTGCACCAGGCAAGTCTTTTACGCCAATGAACCTTGGTTAGGAGAGGATGCCATAAGGGTTGTCTGCTGGTATAGCCCATACGTGCAAGCATGCGACACATGGTCATGCCAGATATTGTTCTGGGTTGGCCCATGTTGTATTGGGTAGTCAACTCTTCAACAGTGCTGTGCCTGTTCACCTGTACAAGTCGTCGGACCTGGCGCTCACCTCTAATGTCAACCTTTCACTGACCTTTGCAGTTTTGCCGTCGGATCATTGTTTGACCATTTTGACACCAGTCCTGGTATACTTTAACTACAGTGGCTCTCGAACACCCCATCAGTTCAGCCGTTTGGGAAATCGAGGCACCAGCTTGTTGAGCACCCACAATCTGTCCTTTGTCAAAGTCTGATAAATCCTTCCTTTTACCTATCACGCTCAGAATTTTACTACCTACTGAACCACTGACACCTTAACTATGCTACGTAGGTTGACTAACTCCGCATTCATGTACATCATGTGGTCAACGGGTCGCATTCAGTTTTCATAGGGGTGGTCATAACTCAGTGTATATCTCATCATTGCAACACCAGGGTACCTGCCCACCCACTGATGAGGAGCCAATAAGCTCCAAAAAGGTGCCTTATCGGTGATGGTATCCACTGAGAATAAGTAACAATAGTCTTCTCCTATGGCGAAGCGTTACTTATTCGAGATAGTGCAATATCATGGCAACTCGTTGTGAAGGTATTCACATTATGAGATATATTTAATGATGCCAATTTATAACTACTTAAGTAGTTGGCTATGTACTGAAATGATGCAATTGCACTAATTTGTACATTAGTTAAACTCTTTACATAACCTGAGGCTTTATCCCTAAACTATACCATAATCTAAACACAACACTGCTTCAAAATTAATTTATTTTAAGTAATATCCATAAAAAAAAAAAGAGCTACTTGCCTTATTAAGCATATCTTTCCAGTCTTTAATAAGCATAATTTTGTTTCGTTGAGAATCTGAATGCTCGGTTAGAGAAAATCTGGCTTTCGCTCCCCAAAGATCCAATTCATTGAGAGCTTCACGAATGGTCACTTCACCTTGGGCTCTATAATTGAGCTCCTAATTAAAATTTTGAATAAAAACAAACAGTTATTTTTAGTATATAAGGTATGACGAATGAACAGCATGCCCTTTTATTACTTAATATTCTTTAATAAATAAAACACAAAATAAATAATGTTGTTGTTTGTTTTATGGCATTTCAGCATCTTAGGCTATATTGCACCAATTGTATCATGTCTATCTATATGTGTTCGTAAGATGATCAAAACATTCTGTAGGCTGAAAAACTTGGAATAACTTACAGGGAAAATCCCTATTCCTCTGTTTGAGATCAGTTAATTACAGCTCTGACTGAAGAGGACTTCCTCCTGCTGAGGGACCCAGACCTCTTCAAATGAGCAACAGATAACAAAATTACTAAACTACCACAGACAATAAAAATATGTCAACAAATTTCAATGGTATAATCCCATACAATCAATCACTAAATGGAATTTTATAGCATTAGTTTTAGTGGCAGCATAAAAATATATGTACTATCACAAATATTAAATTTCTTTATCAAAAACAAAAATTCAAGTGAGTAATATAATGGAGGGAAAGAGAAATTACTACATTTCACCAACTGGTACTTTATGATAAACATAATCTACAGCATGTTTGACTGCCACTGGCCTGAATCACTGCTCTGACACAACGTGACATGGAATCAACATGGTGTTGAAAAGTGACACAAAGAATATTGGAACATTTATGTAACAAAATCATCTTCAATTCCTGGAGTGATGTGGGCAGAAGTTTGTACTGATGACATGCCTTTCCAGTTTATCTCACAGGCACTCAATGGGATTGAGCTACACCAGGGTAGATGCTTGAAGTCTTCCTCATTTACCACTTTTTTTACACATTTGCACAATGAATGGTTGCGCTGTCAATTTGACAGTGAAACCATCCATTGCTAGGAATACCTGATCTGCAATTTTATTCAGATAAGCTCAGGAGTTAATAGGGCCTTCCAGCAGAGTCAGAGGATCAAAGATATTCCATGAAAATATGCACCACACCATTATACTTCCTCCAGTAACCTTTACTCTGAGTACATAACAAGATGGTTCCAGTGCTCATTTGGTTTCTCCTATTTATATGCATTCGTCCACGAGCTGAAAAAGTAAAAATTGGGACTCAGCAGAATACATAAATTGCTTCCAATCCTTTTGTGTTCCTGGTACCAATGCAGCTGTTTTTTTTTTTTTTTTTTTTTTTTGGATGGTGTAAAAGATCAGTGAGATCACATAACATTATAGCACTTTTCTGCATGTACCATGTAACCTTTTAAATTTACATATTTCTGCAAAGATTCTTTAATAAAGCCTAAATGACAATAGCCCTAATAAAATGGCCAGGCAGCAAATATATTATAATAGCATTAAGCAACTTATGACACATTTGTAGCATCAACAAATGCATTACAGGTTTTTGCTTTTGTGTGCTTTGGTGTGTGTGTGTGTGTGTGTGTGTGTGTGTGTGTGTGTGTGTGTGTGTGTGTGTGTGTGAGAGAGAGAGTGAGAGTGAGAGAGAGAGAGAGAGAGAGAGAGAGAGAGAGAGAGAGAGAGAGAGAGAGAGAGACTCTAGTTTTGTAGGACCAGAATTATAGAAGGAAGGGGACTTGAGTGAGATATTTAAGGCTTCAAAAAGGCCTAATTAAATATCTTTTTTTTTTTTTTTTGCAAGATGGCACAGAGGACATACAAGTACCAGATATCTAACGATAGACTTAATTATTTTAAATTATTAGATTATTTAATTTAAATATTAATTTAAATTTAATATAATTTAAATTATTTTAAATTATAGACTTATAAATAGTTTAAAAAATGATGTTTAAAACTGGATGTTGCTTTGCATTTGAAAAAGATCTCTTTTGAAAACAAACCACAAAAAAATATCATCACTCAGGAATGTAATATATAGTAAACTAGCCTCCTAGTGTTTAAAAAGCTAAAAAATTTGTCAAAAAATATACATGACAGATCCCAAATACATGCCCTTCAGAAAAGGCTGGAAAATAGCCATTCCATTTCCCATAAAATAAGATTTGATCACTGGCTGTTTTTAATGTTTGTTTATAGATCTTCATATAAGCAATCCTTATACATTGTGCAATGTAAAAATATATGTCATGCATTTTACAACTGCATGTATTTTCACATCATGAGTCTCCAAAACTGATTTGTGATTAGATTTTCCCGTTCACTAAAAATCTTTTGTTTTACATTAATGAATAAAATTCCAACAAGCATTACCAAAATGTAAAATCCTAAACAACATTTCACTTTATAACAGATTACTAACAATTATGTGAAGCATTCAAAATATTTTCATCCAATGTCTATGACATGCTAAGAACTAGTTTTACATAACTTTATTAATAAAAAAGGCAAAAATTTTACTTACCTTTAATTGTTCTTCATTTTGTATAATTCTATCTTTAACTTTTAGTAACTCACCAAACAACATTTTATCAACAGGAATAGGAGGCATATTCAAAATTCGAAACAACTCAGCCCAATTCTGAGGTGAAAAAACATCACCAGAACAGTACTTCAAAAGTGGATTAACTTCCTAAATATAAAAATAATTAATGTTAAATGAAATTATAATTATTTGTCTATCTTTCTAAAACTAGCATTTAGCTAGGGAAACTCAAAAAGTAAAAATATAAAAAACAATTAGCTTTTCTAGATCCCTTTGTAAAAGTACTGAATAATATTTTGACCCTGAAGAATTCAATATTGCAATAATTAAAGACAAACACCAGCCAAAGAATTAAAAATTTTTACTATAAAAATAAAATATACAGAAATAAAATATTATGAAATACTGTGATACACTATCGGAAGACTAAAACATTACGATAAAATAAACTACGATAAAAACGTTAAAAATATAGTTAAAAATACCGAAGCAATAAAATTATCTAAAATAAACTGGATTAAAAGCGATAAAACCTGAAGCTTTCGGAGGCTGCTGTCTCCTTCTTCAACAGTATACTATTACTGCAATGACACATCCTTAAGTAGTAGGCCCATGGCACTCATGCACGTGGTCCATCAGACACATGGTCGGCATTCCCCACACCGACCGTGTGTCTGATCACAGAATTTCATTATATTTTATTTCTGTATATTTTATTTTTATAGTAAAAATTTTTAATTCCTTGGCTGGTGTTTGTCTTTAATTATTGCAGTATGGAATTTCCCAGCCCCATAGGCATGTTTGAAGAATTCAATATTCTTTCAAAACCACCATTCCAGTAAAACACAAAAATCATAAAGGATATAAAATGTGATCTTACTCAGAAGCACATAAAAATAACAGAGAAATGAGCTATATTATGGGGAGTGAAAGATCATTCAGCTCACAAAGACAAACTATCACCATCTAGTGATAGAACTCCATCCCCACCATACCATTTTCTCAACATATCAGAGTAAGACCCTCCTGAAGATGGTATAAAACTCTCTTGTAGAATTGCTACAAGAGAGTTTTATATCAACATTTTTTGACTATTTCAATTTTATGCTATTTGACATTACTAGAAAGTTAAATCTGTTATACATTTGCTAGAGATGCAATAAGGTTATGGCTTAATTCAAAGTAGCTAAGCCACTTTACAGTGGCTTAGCTACTTTGAAAACCAATGAGTTCCAAACAGTACTCAATTGTGACAAAATATATATATATTTTTTTGCAATACTGATATTTTATCTGTTAAAATTAATGCATCCATGATTATAGAATTTTACTTTCACCTTATTTATTTTATTCTGCTGGTAGTAAAAACAATTTTTATTCCTGACTTTTTCATTCCCTACAGGCACAAATGTGATTTTAAGCATATCGTAAATTTTTTCCTGGGCTTCATTCATTACTTGAGTTAACCTCAGGCCATACGACTAAAAGTTATCTTCCAGTTCTCTGTATTTCCCATCGCAAATAAAAAGTCAATTTAAGTCATGTCAAAAAATTCATCTGATATTAAAAGACTTTCCTAATTCCATCTCTGGGAAGACTAAATCAATGTCTGGTGAATGAAATGAACCATCAATGAGAGGGGGATAATTACTCTTACACTTTGCTGTCTTCATTGCTATTTAGTGTGCCCTTACGTACATGTGTACACAAGTATTTGTTTAATTTCTAGAATGGAAGAAGAACAGTTTAGGTAAATTAGGTAAATAAGTTCGAAACATCTGAGCAAGTTTTATTTAAGGGCATAGCATGTGATGATAATATAATGACAGTTCTGATTGTATAATAAAAAAATTTTATCAATAGTTTTCCATTCAGGCTACAGTTGAGTTACTGATGAGAGACATGTTGATCTGGTCCTCACCAGCCATTCTAGTTCATTCCATGGGCACTCCATAGCATGTTGTATTTAACAGAGAACAGCATGTTCCTTTATTCATTGTGTCAGCAAAAATTACAGTGGAGCTGGGATAATTCGAAATTGCTTAATTTGAAATTTTGGTTATTTCGAATTATTTTTTGCACATTGAGCCTCTTATTCTATAAAAAATAATGATTAAATTTGAAATTTGGATAATTCAAAATAATTTTGATGCCCCCTTGGCTTCAAATTATCCAAATATAGTTTAAAACTCTCCACTCTGTATGTTACTACTCTGTGGGCAAGGGGAACAAAAATCATCGGTGGATTTTTGTTTGCTGTAAAGGGATAAGTATTTTGAATTTTTACCACATTTTTCATTAATTAACAAAGTACATTGTGTTTTACAGAGATATTAAACAGGTTTAGTAGCATTTGTTAGCTTCTTCTTTTGAATTTAACCAGCGATTTTTGGAAGTTACGACTCCTGGTGTTGGCACCAATATTGCTGAACTAGCTGCCATATTGTAGTCGATAAGAAATAGCTTAACGTAAATATATCTCAAACTGATAGTGTAAGGTATAAAATAAAACTAGATAGAGTAATACGAAGCACTGTATTAGGAATCTGTATTAAAATTCATTGTTAATTAAATTGTATTTAAACGGAAATCATGACCCAGACTAGAGCTGCGAAGCAAAGATCACAGACTAGCGAGAGTGCTGTGACTTGGGGAAGAAACGAAGGGAGTGATTCTCCAATGCATCACAGTCTCAAAAAATGTGTGAAATGAAATGTTTGCCGACCTTTCTAAAACAGGACATGATCCAACCAAGGAGGATGCCTTTCTGTGTGCTATGAGTCTAGAGTGTCAGGAAATTAGTCTAGAGTGTCAGGAAATGTTCAAATGGTCACAAACACACCTTCCATAATGGGCAGGCACCCCATCATGTTGAAACCAAATGCATCTTACATTTGCTGGAACATCGTCAAGTAACCCTGGTAGAACTTGTTCAAGAAAGATCCAATATTTAGAGCAGTTCATGCGGGATGGTAACAGGTATGGGCCGACTAAGCAGTCACCAACCATACCTGCTCACACATTTATTGCGAAGCGATGTTGTGCCACATGGGGCGCACACCGTGTGGGTTGTCATGAGCCCACACATGAGCATTGTGCTGATTGAATAAGCCTCATCCGTGACCAAAACATAGGCTGGAAAATTCAAGTCTTGAACAATTTCTTGGAGAAACCACTGCGCAAAAGCCACACGTGCAGGATGATCTTGGGGGAGCAGTAACTGAACCCTTTGGAGATGAAAGGGGTGTAAGGAATCGTTTGTTTGTTTTGGTTTTTAGGAGCATTAGCAACTAAGGCCATATTTCTCCGGGAATATGCGGTAGCCATTCCCTGACCTTCCCGCATCCTCCGTATTTGGTGGTGACAGGCTCGAACCCCAGTCTAATCAAGAAGCGTGTGCTATGCACTGCTGCTCCTTCCCACCTGGCTACGGAGGTGCCTTAAGGAATCATAGTGCCAGACATGCTGTACACTGCAACGAGACACTCCTAAGGCAGAGGCAACAGCACGTGTGCTGGTAGTAGGATTATTCTGGACGGCATTCAACACACTTTCATCCATGGCAGGAGTTCGCGTCGAACATGGTCTGCCCGCACTACTCCTGTTACCTCTAAATGACCCATAATCGCACAAATTTTGATGCACACACGCAAACAAATGGTGGTCCAGTACATGTCTGTCTGGGAAGCATTCTCCATAAATTCGTTGAGCGGCTCGTCCATTGCCCTCTGCTAATCCATACACTAGGTGCATGTCTGCCAGCTCACAGTTCGTATATTGATGCATGCTCTTTGTGCGGCAACTACTGCTTGAATGAGTAAACCAGAAATTTTCCCTCTCGCGAACTGATGAACAGTGCCATGTACCGACTTACAGTAACGTTTCCGGTTATGGGTTCCAATGCGATTCACATTCCTTTAGATGTTATCTACCTACCCTAAACGTTTGTACCAATATTTTTGAGACACCCTGTATATATGTTCTGTATTTTCTAAATTTAATATATGTTATCTCCTAAATATCTCGGTACATAGGAGAAACCCTGGAGACCGCCAGATAGGGGGAACCCCTGGAAACCGCCTCAAAAAACAAGAATCTCCTATCTGTGCCTTGTGTCAGTTTTTTATGTGTTACTGTGTTTACTCTCTCACTTACTAATTAAATTCTTTTCACTTGGTCGGTGCAAGCAAGAAATCACTATGTGTGCTTCCATTTGATAATAACATCACCAAAGGTAAGGCTCAACAATTTCACAAATGAACAAGTGGGCAACATGACATCCAACAATAATACCCCCTTCTCTCAAAATCAATCAGCTTGGCTCTACATGGCACAATGAGAACAACTTATGTGGCTCACATGCCTTCCTTATATACCAGTCTGAGTCGCTTATTTAGCTGGGAAGATCCACTGGCATGCAAAAAAAGATGATAAGTTACTTTTTGGAGGGTAGTATATACACAAATGGCATTCAAAACGAAACCTGCAAAACTAACATAAAATGCATATTATGTAAAAACTCTTATAATCTTGTGTCAAATGAATGATGATAATTTGCTGGCAACATTAGGTGCACAAACATGGCACCATCTACTGGCACCCTTGCAGTCATGCACCAAAGTAGAGATCAAACCTGTAATCAGATTTTCGAATAGAGAAGGAATAAAACCCTGCTGAAATTTGTATAAAATAAGAAATAGGCTGAAATTTATCAGAGAATATTGGCTCATTATAGTGAAGCATGCATGAGTCAATGCAAGTGAGTGAATAAGTTTAAGAACAGTATCAAAAGTAATGGTGATTCTGCTCAATGAGGGAAGGCACATTATGTCATTGTAAATTATGAATGCTGTCTCAATTAAATGTCTTTTTTTTTTTCCCCTCTCTCTTTATGTTTAAATAATTTTCATCATTTATAAAAAAATTACTTCCTACCAGCAACGGTAGAAGTCATTTTTTTTCATATGGACTGAAATAATTACTCTGATATAATTATATTCATGATGTTTTATTGCTTTGAGACTTGAGACTTTGAGAAATGTACCAATTGTGTGTGGTACTACACTCAGGGAGGTGCAGAATGAAAAAGACATGGAGATAATTGTGCAGGCAGAAATGAAGTTTTCTGAGCAGTACAGACGGGTTGCCAGAGAAGGTCATGGAGTCTTGCCAATGATATATGGAATTTTGCTAGCAGAGACAACGAGGTGACTATCCCTTTGTATAAGGCAATGGTCAAGCCACTCTTTGAGTACAGCATACAGGTCTGGAGGCCTCATTTTAGGAAGGATGTATAGTTGCTAGAATGAGTACAAAGAAGGTCAACAAGATTGGTGAGAGGAACAAAGGGGTGCTCTTACCAAGAAAGGCTTAAGTTCTACAAATTGCAGCATCTGGAGACAAGGCCCCTGCAAGGTGATCTGATTGAGGTGTAAAGGCCTTGAATGGTTTGAGCAGGCTCAAGGCTGATGGGATTCTTCCGCTTGCTCAGATTACAAACCTGAGGGGGCATAGATTCAAATTGAGGAAAGACAATTGCAGAATAGATGTGCAGAAGTTTGCATTTAGCCAGCAGGTGGGTGGTTGCTGGAATGGACTTCCATATGTTGCTGTGGAGATTGGTAGCTTGAATAAATTTAAGGCAGAACTAGACAAACATTTGCAATAAATGGACGGGTGAAATAGGATGGGTTTTTTTTTTTTTTTTTCTTTTGGCTGATGCTGTATATGCTTGCTTTCTTGCATCATATGCCTCTACTAATGCTATAAGTCTGTGTATACCCACAAGCTATCAGTTTTCCGAATAACCAATTAATACTGCCTCAATAGCATCAGAAAATATTCTTGCATCATTTCTATTTACTCGTAAGCGTATCCCATCCCTGTAGAAGATGTCTCTCCTATTAACAGCACAGACCACGCTGAATAAAATTCTACCCCATGAGCTTGCACAATCTCTCCAGGGCAGAATTGATTTACAAGGTTCTCATCATATACTCCTTCCTATAAAGTCTTGGCAGAATTGCAGATACTTTCAAATTTAACCCTAACACAGGGTTAAATTTTATTACATACGATGTGCAGTGCGTCGTATGTAATAAAATATTACAAACAGTTCTTTGGCTCCCGCTAAACTTGTGTTTCGTAAGTGTTCTGTCAATATATTGTGAGATGAAAAGTGTTCCGTGACTAAAAAAGTTTGGGAAACACTGCCTTAAAAGATGATGTTGTTGGTTTAGGTATTTATTAGGCGCATTGGCAACTATGGCCATAGTGCGCCACTTAAAAGATGATATCTGCTCTACAACATCATCAACTTTTGTCCCTGGCAAACATACCTTGGTCCTATTCTACCTCTTTGCTCAATATATTTCTCAGAGTCAATAGAGTCACCAACAACAACTAGCTTCTGTGGGACAAGTGCATTGTCCCACAGAACACTATGCACCAGTTATGCTATGATGTTTATGTTATTGAAAAAAAATATATATATTTTAATATCGAGTTTACAGTATATGTATTTCGCATCTCCTTCCAAGTTTATGTTTTGTGTATTCCGTATCTCCTATCAAGTTCAAGTTATATGTATTATGCTAAAGCGTTACTAAGTGTAAATTTTAAGTAGCTATAATCGATAATAATTTAACTATCAATTGCCAACCTATGTGACTTTAACTCTCGACCGACCTATTTGTGATGCTATATCTATGCCAAATCACTGATACTAAAAGCTTCACAAATATTAATGTCTTACATTATGGACTACATGATAAAGTGAAGTTATAAAAATGCATATGTAATGAAATATCTATAAAACAACAATTGCATTAAATTAAAAAACAAGCTAAAGCAGATTATGAAAAGAATTTAGCACAGAAGCCCAAGCAAAGACAGTAATGAACTCTCTGAATATATGAACACTAAAAGGAAAGGAATATTGTCCCTCAATAAGGGAATGAAACAGAATTGATGACTCTAAGATAACTGGTGAGTCAAAAGGAAGAAACTGCAGTTCTGAAAGCTAGAGCTTGGAAACTAGATAGGCACTGCACAGGGATCTGATTGAAGGTTAAGACCTTAAAATGGTTGGGCAAAATTAATGATGAAGTCTATTTTCTGTTATTAGAATGAAGCAAAACAAGAGAACATGGCTTAAAATTAAGGAATGATAAAATTTAGAATGGATGTAATAAGATTTGCACTTGTTCAAAGAGTAATCGGACAGTAGAACAAGTTGCCATCTATACTTGTAACTTATGTAAATATTTAAAGGAGGTAAATATATATTTGGAAGAAGCAAATAAAATATAAAATTGTAATTTTCCCATTTCAATTTAAAATATATACAAAGTATATGTATAAATATATAAAGTGAAACAAAAATGAAGGAGATAGAGATTGATAGTAATGGAGAATGATATAAGAAAGCAAGCTCATAGCATCTGCCAAAAGAAGAAAAAAAAAAAAAAAACTTCAGAGTTCCCAAATCTGTACCCTCCAAGAATTCGTCTAGTTCCTTGAATTTATTCAACCCATCCACTTTCATAACAGATGTACACCTACAGTCAACCACCTGCTGACTGAAGGTAAATTTCTATACATTTATCCTGCAACTATCCTTCCTCAACTTGAATTTATTCCCCCTCATATGTGTACTTTCAGCAAGTGGAAGAATGCCTTTAATATTCAGCTTACTTAATTCATTCAAGGCTTCAAAGACCTGAATCAGATCTCCCTGCAGGTCTCGAGATGCTGCAATTTACAGAAGTGAAACCTTTCTAGGTAAGAGCATCCTTTTGTTTCCTTCCCCAGTCTGGTTGCCCTTCTCTGCACCCATTCCAGGAAATCTACATCATTCCTAAAGTGAGGCCTCCAAACCTGTATACAGTACTCAAGATATGGCCTAAGCATAGCCTTATACAAAAGGATAATCACCTCCTTATCCCTGCTAGCAAAGTTTCTGTATATCATTGACAAAATCCCATGAGTTATCCTGAGAGCATGTCTGCACAGTTCAGAGAATTTCATGTCTGACTGCACAATTATCCCCCCGGGTCTTTTTCATTCTCCACTACCCTGAGTGTAGTACTACACAATTGATAAGTTAGTCTGGGGTTTTGCTAACCATATGCAGTACCTTGCATTTGTAAATATTAAACTTCAACTGCCATTTCTCAGCCCATTGACCCAAATTTCCTAGATCTTGTTGCAATAGCTCACCTTATGACTGTCATTATCCACTCAACCAACCTTTGTATCACCTGCAAATGTAGACATTAAGCTTGATATACCTTCATCAATATACATGAACCTGAGCAGGGTCATCAACAGTCAACCCATTGATATCAAGTGGCTCAATGTGATTCAACACCTTACTTCCTTCTACTGTTAATATAAGCATAGAATTTTTTGAATTCTTTGCCAGACTTCCCGTAATAGCTTGCCTAACCTCCTTTGTGACTTGATTATAGACTAGTTTATATCTACTGTGACATAGTCTTCTGTGTCACCTGATAATTTATATGCATCCCATGCACTTTTCTTCTCGATCATGTGTCTCAATAGTTCATCTGACATATATTTAGGTCTAAGCCTTGAACAGTATTTCTCCATTGGTATGAAAAGCCTAGTTGCTTCTTTGATTACTTCCCTGAATACTTACTATTTAGAATTTGCTGACGGTAACATTATCGATTGGTCCCACTGCACAAAATTTAAAAACTGTCTAAGACCACTGTAGTCAACCTTATGAAAGCAAAAGCCTTTCACTTTACCCTCGACAGTAATTATCTTTAATTAAATTCCAATTTAGCAGACTGTGATTGCTGCCACCCAGTGGGTCTTTTACCAGCAGATTCTTAATGCATGAAGAATCACTGTTGATAACCAGATCAAGGGTATTGCTCATTCCACAAAAGACTTACTATTGTTTGAATGACAAACCTACAAATTCCAGTCAATATCTGGAAAGTTAAAATCGTCCATTATGAGACATTCTGATTTGCTGGCCCACCCTATTTCTCTGTCTAGCTCTTTGGTATACTCATCAAAGTCATTAGGCCTATAACACACTCCTACACTTGAATTTTTTTTCCCAGTGCTTATATCACACCAAACTGACTCAACATAGCACTCATAACCCATGTAAACCAGATGCACTGCTTAGATTTAATATGCTTCTTAACTAATAGCATAACCCCCACCACCTCTCCTGTCCTTCTGTCCTTTGTGTATACATTTTACTCACCATATTCAAATTCAGCATCACTTATGTCAGAGTGACACCACAGAAGGTAAAAACAACAAAAAAATGTATAATAAGAGAAAAATAATTACAAAATGATAAAATAATTACAAATATATATATAAAAGAACTCTGGCTAAGAAAACAAGGAAAGAAACACAACTGAAATTTTACAAAGTAATGGCAATACCAACACTTCTTTACGGTTCTGAAACATGGATACCGAAATAAAGAGACATTAATAGAATACAAGCTGCAGAAATGAAATTTTTAAGATATGTTAAAGGATGTACAAAATTAGATAAAATACCAAATGTAAATATTAGAAAAGAATTAAAGATTTACTCAATTAATGAAAAAATTATAGAATATAGACAAAGACGGAAAGAACATGTAGAAAGAATGGAAGATAATAAATACCCTAAATTAGCTTACACATATAGAGAAAAAGGAAAAAGAGACAGAGGAAGACCAAAGAAAAGATGGGTAGACCTCTTTGAGATCGGAACAGGTGGATCGCCTAATCCGTGAAGGAAGACAAGACAAGACATTTGTTTATTTTATTTTTTGGCACTTTTCCATTAACAGAAGAATTCTATTCAAATATTTTTATAGATAAATATTTACCCTGTATTTATCTATCTCCTTATGTAAACGTAAAGTCACAGTAGTAGGATCAGAAGCTTTCAGTTTTTCAACCCAGATATTTAAAAAAGATTCAAAAGTATGAATCTTATTCCTGAAAACAAAAAAGTTTTAAGCCAATTTTCACTTTATAAACAACGTTTATTATATCAAAATTAATGCATGGTAATCTGAATATCCAAGATTATAAAAATATTCCAAGCATTTACATTTATTACTTATTCCTATTTATCAAAATTATAGCATTTTTCTAGTGTTATGGAGGATCAAACACATAAACAAACAAAAATATGCTGAGTTCTTTCAGAACCTGTTTTTAAATCACTAGATCAGCGTTTCCCAAACTGTTTCGTAGAACACTAGTGTTCTGTGAGATATGAACAAGTGTTCTGTGAAAAATCGTAATTAATAATTAAAATAAATAATTTTGCATATTTGTAGCATACAAGACTTGTATCATTATAATTTTTTCGGTCATAAATATACTGGCATAGACTAATAAGCAAACAGACCGTGGAACACTTTATTTTGGCGGGTTCTTGCATAGAGAAGTATGCGTATAGGTAATGACATCTATAAAAAAGAAGCAATGTAGTGATCTAATATGCCATTCATATGTGATTTATCCTGGAATACACAGGTTGAAGAAGAGCAGGAAGCAAATTGATATCATAACTAAACTCACTTCCTTGTATAAATTTCTTTTGATAATTATCAGTATTTCGAAATATTATTATTAAAATAAATGACCATGGATTTGTGGTTGAAAAAAGGAACTTTAAAATGAGAAGCAAGTACTTCTAGTATTGCAACTGTGGTCGATGAAAACAAACACAATATTGTCACACGTCAAAGTGAGGATGAACAATCGCAGCCTTTAGTTCCCCAAAAATCCGAAATGTAAAAACAGGAACCAACTAAAAAAAAAAAGACCAAAACGAAAGTATGATGACAGTTATTTGAATTTTGGCTTTATATGCATTGGAAATAAAGATGCTCCTGATGCACAGTACATCGTATGTAATAAAATATTAGCAAACAGTTCTTTGGCTCCAGCTAAACTTGTGTTTTACAAGTGTTCTGTAAATATATTGTGAGATGAAAAGTGTTCAGTGACTAAACAAATTTGGGAAACGCTGCACTAGATGAATCAGACATTTCTTATCAATTTAAATTGTGAGAAAAATGCAAATTCTATATACACTTGGTCGTCGACTTACGACCTATGCGACTTACGACCGACCGCACTTACGACCACAAAAAAAATAATAATAAATAAATAAATTAATAATAAATCAGGAAATCACTACTGGTGACACCCACAACCCAGGTGAGGAGGCACATCGATAACGGGAAGCCTGAAGACAGCACCAGGCACATACACCCAGTCACTCTCTCTCACATACATCCAGTCGCTTTCAAGCATCTGTTGCGTGTGGTGTATTAATTAAAATTCTACTGAAATACGCATAAAATGTTTAGTAAAAGGAAAATGACTTCATCTACATATACGCCAGCTAAAAAGTCAAGGAAAACTATTGATTTAGAGTGTCAAATGAAAATTATCCAGCAGTATGAAGGCGGAAAGAAAGTGAATACGATAGCATGTGACTTGAAGTTATCACATTCCACGGTATTGACGATACTTAAGGACAAAGAAAGAATTCGGGAAGCTGTGAAAGGTTCTGCACTTATTAAGTCTACAATTTTAACCAAACAACGACAGGAACCCATCCATGAAATGGAGAAATTGTTGTTTATGTGGATGGAAGATTTAATACAAAAAAATACACCCATAAGCCTTCACACAGTGCAAGCAAAGGCTAGAAGTTTGTTTCAGTTTAAAATCACGTGCCGGAGACGATTACACAGAAGATTTTCAGGCTAGTACTGGGTGGTTTAAGCGTTTTTAAAAAAAGATTTTCTTTGCATAATATCTCTATAAATAAACATCTCCTACCTCAACCCAAGAACTTGGCCCTGACGATGCACAACCCAGCACAAGCAAAGATTGAAAATTGTTTTTGTAAATTTCATTTGTATTAATTTTTACATTAATTTTTACATTAATTTTGTGGTGTATTAATTAAAATTCTACTGAAATACGCATAAAATGTATTCAATCTACAATTATCTATATACAATCTATAATTATCTAATATAATTATAGATTGTAGTTTTGTTTTTTTATAAACAGTATGAATAATAAACCAATTAAAATGTAGAGAACGTTTGAATTTAACCTCATAGAGAGAAAGATAGCCTAGGCGTAGAAACGAAGGTATATTCAGTATCGCTAAGTAAAAGATAAAACATTACTGTATTTAAAATGAAAAATAAAAGATTATAAAAATAAATCATAAAGATGATAAAAAGATTAGAAAGGTTAAAAAATACTGTTAATAAATATATGGCCGACATACGACCAGATCGACTTACGACCTGTCAGTCAGAACGGAAGTCGGTCGTAAGTCGACGACCAACTGTATATGAAAATATGCTGTGTAACATTTGAAAAACATAATCATGATCGATGTTAAGAAAGCATTCGCATCATGCAAGTAATGGAAAAATCAATGATTTGCATGATTGAAAAATATTGAAAAAAACCATCATAAAGACATAATTAATGATACAATAATAGATACTTTATTTATGAACTCATTTAGACAAACAATAGATTTATTTGTATTTACCTGAATAATATCCATTCCTCATCAGACATACTCTTCAAATCATTCATAAAATTTTCAAACAGCAGCCACACTTCTTCATGACTACTTAAATCTTCTTCCAGTTCTTTTACCACAGACAAATCAGGATCTTCTAAACCAAAATGATTAATATCACTCCTGATGAAACAAAACAAAACATAAAAAGGATAATTGAACTATTTCATTTCCAGAGTGATTATTCATTCATATTAAATTATGCCATATTATTGAAGAACTTTTAAGAATTTATGCAACCTATTGAAGAAAAAGAGAATGGAAAAGATACTCTAATTGCATAGAGTTTTTATGAGCTTATAATCACAATTATGTATAATCCTTTTAATAGGCATGTGGGATGCAGCCATAATCCCATTCAAGAAAATGGTTATGAAGGCAGTGGGTTATGTCACTCTGAATACCTTTCAAGGATAATGTGAGGAAAGGTTTCATAGCAATAAATTTTTTTTTTCAATAAACAATTTAACTGTGACACTAATATCAGTTTATTTTTTCACTTTTTAATTAACAGAAGAAAGAATTTTCTATTCAAATATTTTTATAGATATAACCATTTTCTCTGTACTTATCTATCCCCTTATGTAAAGAAGATAGTAGTAAGTCCCTATGTAATCAGAAATGTACTGCTGAAAAAGTCAGAAGGAAAAAAAAGACAGATTTAAC